>NC_044382.1:93001119-93306833 GCF_006542625.1 Nomascus leucogenys | reverse complement strand
TTAGCAAGAACTTAGTTTGGTTGCCAAGGCTATCATAATCATATTCATCTTATTAATTCTTCTTCACTTGTTAGTGTTTCCATAAAAATCTTGATGAGCATATGCATGTATCCACAGTCACGCACCCACAGATGTGAAAGCTGCAATTAATGAGTTTTTTCCTATCTCCTCAAGAAAATGATCAACCATATTTTATTAAATATAACCTTATGGGCCTTCTATTTGGACATCTTTAGTGGTTATAAGTATCAGCTATTTGCCAACCCTCTTTACCCCAATGCTTAATCCTAACACTGGTTCATCCCTGGTTCTGACCTCTTTTGGTCAGATGAGGGTGCTGATTTCCAGGAAACTGAGGGGTCTTTTAGGTTAACGTATACACTTAGCATTACCTCCTTTGTAAGCTATTTGAAAACAACGTGCACATTGTTTTGTATCATTTATTCTGTACAAGGCACGGCAGTAGGCACTGTATATAATGACTTATCTGGATCATGAATATTTCCTCAAAACCCTCATGACTAAATCCTGTTTTATTAGCTCTGACTTTCCCCTGTCCATCTGGGAAAGACGAACAATGGAAGAAACAAACAATCTCTAGCGCTCTGCCTTGCGTTCATTTTTTCATCAGGACATGCTTTGATGCAGAGAGGTAATCATTCTCTCAGTTACCTGCACTGTCACAAAGGAAAAGCATTCTTCAAACCACTCTTATCACTGATGCAGAAAGAAATCACTGGATTTCCACCCATGTTAAGACACTACACAGATACTATGCAGTTACTTTACTCCTGACGGGAGCACAATTCTGCCCTTCCACATGAAACAAAAATGTATTTAGCAACTTATTAATGGATTTACTAATTTACTGCAGAATGAGATTTGAGTGCCCTGAAGTAACAACCTGAACTAAAGAGGCAAGGTCACAATCTGTATTAAACTTTCTTGAAAGTGACAGCCAATAATTTTTTAAATAAATGAATGAATGAACAAATAAAAAGAACTAGAAAATAAATATATCAGATGAGGGTGAGTGAGTTACAGAGAATTTAAACAAAGTTATGTGATAGGGTTGTGACTTCTGATTGGGTGGGAAGGGAAACCTTTCTGAGGGAGTGATATTTTACCTGGAATCTGAAGAATGAGAATCAGCTGGACTTCAAGTTTCTGTGACAGATCAATCTAAGCACAGGGTAGAGCTGCTGCAAAGGTTCTGAGGTGAAGCGAGCTTATTATCTCCTAGGAATAAAAAGAAAGCCAGTGTGTCCAAAGCCTAATGGTGGAGACAGGAAAATATGCAGTATAAGTTTGGAGCATGTGAGGAGTCATATGGTGCTCCCCCATAAACGATATATATAAATGTGGAGGTACACAAACACCCAGTCCATCACATTTGCCCTTGTGATGATCTACATCTATCGTTTCTGTATGGTGGGAAGATATAATGGTGTGCCACTTAACATTTCTTCTCCACTCTGTATTTGAAGATAGTACACTGGTAACTTGAAATAGCCATCATTAGATAATTATAACATGGACATTGGAAAATGCTATAAACCAGCCTCCCTCCCTTCAAACCCCTGGAAAACTGGTGAGTTAACATTTTCTAGCAAACGATACCACTGAGTCTGGGGAGGTTTTGTTTGTTTTTAGGATTAAAAAATACTCTTTATTTATATGCTGATACTTATAGAATAAGACTTTTCACATCACTGGAATAATTTTATTTCTTAACAGTGTATTTATGTTAAGATACAACATAAGTTAATTCTCTGAGGGTAAGATCTTTGACAGGAAAAATCCATGGAAATGAGGATTATTGCAAAAGCAGTAAAGCAGAGTTTTTAAAAAGGGACGAGGGAATAGGATCCAGAACCCAAGAGAAAAAAATGGCCTGAGATAGATGTGTCATCTGTAATGACATCAGAAAATACCAATGCCAGTAGTTGTGTGTGCTGATGTGGGAGATGATGAGGACATTGCTTCTTTTCCTGCCAGAAGGAGAAGGAGAAGGCATCCTGCCAAGCCTATGTCTGAGAAAGAAGTCTCATTTCACCCAGTTGCAACTACCACATCTGCCTCTAACTGAATGAACACAGCCAACAACTTGCTAACCATTTTCTCTTATTTCACTGGGTCTTCAAAGATAAAACTATAAAAATTAAAAACTTTATTTCCAATTGTTTAAGAAAGACGTATAAGTCTTAGAAATGAAAATACTAACCAACCTTATTTTCCTGTACTACTTGCTTATACAAATTAACCTCTGGAATTATATACAAATCACAAGTCTCATAAATCCTCGAAACGTCCATAAGAAATAAACCCATGGTAAATTTCTAGAGTTTATATAAATCTCAAAATGCCTTCATTAGCTTGTGAGTGGAATGTTTAGCTCTCAGTGCAGTTGACACTAAGATGTTCCATTAGTGTGTAGAGCACTTGATAAAATATTCTATTTCTAGTACCTAAATATAAAAATTAGAACCTGTTATCTCTAAAATAGAGCAATCTTCAGCCACTGTGTGGTCACTGAGAGGATACGTAATTTCTGAGATAATAAACCTCCAAATTCATTAGAGTTTAAGCCTCATAACTATAACCAATTGTCAGTTGAGAATAACTCAATTGAGCTGAATATCTAGGGTAGCCAAAAAGCTTTTATATTTCATTAAATTGCTTCCTCTTGCTGATGATTGAGACCTAACTTGTGTGTTGTGGTTTTATGATTGTGATATAAATTGCCACCAGGAAATATTCTGATGTTTCCAGATTGCACAGAAGATAATCAATATAGTCGGAACTGATTTTAAACTACTGGACTAGGGTAAGTCTTTTCACATTACTAGAAAAATTTCATTTCTTGCTGGTTTCATACTGTGAAGAAAAACATGTCAGTTCTCTGAGGAGAAAGTTTTTTTTAAGTGATCCTGTATCACAGATATTGTGACACAAGCCTCTAAGGGAGCAACTCATAAGTTAAATAAGGTATTTCCAGTAGATAGGTTATGTTATTTGACTGAGTCTCTTCCAGGTTAGCTGAAGAGGGAGAGATTACTATAGAGATTTATATGGAGCAAAAATGGAGGCAGAATCTCACAGAAATTAAGTACAAAATGGGTAATCAGTTTGAGTCTCATGCAAAAATAGTGCTCTGGGTTTTTTGTTAAGAGTATTTTTTTGTTAAGAACAGGAAATTATAAGCTCTCTTTCTTATGCACTAGCTTTAACCTGGGTCACATTTTCTTCGTATGTCCGTGGAGTTCTCCACTCACTACCTACAGTCTTCTTCACCCTTCCATATATCTCTTAAATGTTTCATAGCTTGCTTTATTCATTAGTTACAGAGATTCTTTTATATGCCAGACACTGTGCTTGGTAAAAGTAAAAAGATGGATATGGATTTTGCCCTCAGAAAGTATACCTTCTAGTAGAGGAGATGGACAGTAAACCAGGAACTCAAAGCAAGTAAGGTAAGTAGATTGTGAAAAGTACTAGGAGAGAATAAAAAAAGCCTTGGGATTAAGAGGGATCTGGGTGAGGAAAGGCAGGAGATGAGTGGTGGGTATGGACAGTACGTTGGATATAGTAATTCAAAAAAAGTTGGTCATTTACAGAGTTAGAGAATGACTGATGAAGCCAAGGGTTTGAAGTGAGAAGAGTTTTGGTTGAATAATTGTAGCAATGGCTTAGTCGTAACCTCCAGCTAACAGATAGCCCATACTGGCAAAGCATATTGACCATTCATTCATTTTCCCTTTCATGTTTGGCAATGTGCTAGCTGACCCAGCCAGGGAGGCTCTACCCATTCCACTTAATTCCTTTTTAATTCTGCAATTTGCAGCTCCATAACAGACAAGCTTTTATGAAAGTGGAGACTTGTGTCTGTTTTGTTCACTGTGTATCTCTAATACCTAAAGCAGTGCTGAGCACACAGTAGGAACTCAAGAAACATTTATGGAATGAAGTAATTAATAAGCGGGCTGTAGAAAAATAAGCGGATTAGAGGATGGATGAGGATTTTATTGATCTAGGATTTTATCAATAATGCATTAGAATGTAACTCAAGAGCTTTTCACCTGAGCAAAATTTGCTGGAACTCTTAAAAATGGAAGTACTACTAAGCTATATCTTGCATATCTTGGGTATGCAGTTTAGATTTGCATTTTCTTGAAGAAAAATAATTGTTGCTTATATTTATTTAGGTACACATATATGAAGCCATTGGGAGTCAAAAAAATACTATTAACATATAACCCATATTGATACCTCCCAAACACAAAATACAATGCCTATACTTCACTGATACTTTGTAAGTAGCTGTTCAGTAATTGAATTAATGTGCATATACATTTTTATTTTCTCTATTTTAACGTTGTCTTGGGAAAAGTTATAATATGTGTATCTTTTCTACTAAAAATATATAGAAACATGAGATTACTTAATATTAAATATACAAAATGTCTTTACCCATAGAATTAGCCATATTATTCAGTTTTAGAATATTTTTCCCTTAAACCATAACTTTTTAATGTAGCCTTCAAAACTTTTTGCAAAGTCATGTGTTCTATGAAATGAAAAATTAATTATTTTCACAAATGTCACCCACAGAAAAGCAGTCACAGAGCAGATGAACATTAATTAGGTTTTTGATATATTTCTTGCAACATATTTTTTATTCATTAATCAGTTAAAAATAGCTTTTTAATGCTACTCAAACCTTCACACAGTCAAATTGTGGTGGGGATTTATTTGTTTAGATGAATCAGAAACAGACATCTATTATGAATATATTTAAAAAATGATTTCCAACTCCAACAAATCATATTTTCATTTGACAAGTTGGTATAGGTTTTCTCTACAGAATTTGAATTTTTTCAGGTTGTAAGTTATAATAATATGAGGCAACTTGCTTCTCATTCTCTGGAGACATTGATGCTAATTGGACTAATGATATCCAGCATCTAATCACAAATAAGTTTGGGACTAAATGTGTATCATTGCAGCCACTGAGGGGGAGAGAGGCGATAGGAGCAAACAACAGCTCCTGTCTGAACAAAACCTTACTTTCTGGATTGTTCAACTGTAAGCACTTTGATACACACTGTAGATCCAAAAAGGGCACAATTGCATATTAACAGCTTAACCAGCATCAATCTCTGCCTAAAATGTCAGACTTTCAGCAGATTGTTTTAATAATAATTGAGATGATTTATATTCAATCATTCACTTTACAAACCTCTGTTTGGTGTTCACTCAAGGTCAGACCCTGTTCTAAGGGCTAACTGGTTTATTTAGCAAAACAAAACAAAAAGTTGTGTTACATAGAACAGAACGTTATGCAGTCATCATGTTTTAATATAAATTACAATAAACATGAATTTTGAATGTTATTATGTTAAATGTTATTGAACCTCAGACGAGAAAATATATTGAGTCTAATAACATGCTTACATCATTTGACTAAAGGTATGCTGAGGAACAAATTGCAGAGCGAGTGAGGACCAGTACTCTGGAGATAACCTCAGTTTTCCAGGACAGTCAAAATTTTATATAATTTTATCATTTAAAGTGAAAGCTTTTTCTTATTTTATTATAAATCTATGTTTCAAAAATAAAATTATGAAAAGATTTACATTTGAAAATTGTTCCTCTTCTATATTAGTGGGACTGGTAAACAGCAAAAATTGTCAGTCTAATATCCCACCTGGCATTTTCCTTATCCAGAGGCAACCAGTCTTCCCTGCTTGTCGAATATCTTTCCAGGAATACTTCTGTGAACACATAAGCATGTATCAGTATGTAGGGTAATTCTTTTTTATTCTGAAATTTTGTGTTTTCTTTCTTATTGTAGCCTAAAGGAAACAGAAGGCTCTTGCAGAGATATTGATTAGCAGAAAGACACTAGGTTTTAGTGTAACCAGCAGGTTAGAAACGTGTGTATTCACTGTTCTGTGATTCAATTTCAGATATACATAATCTACATAATAATAATTCCACTGACTTATATTAGGTCGACAGATAATTATTTCTTCCCTCTTCTTGTCTACAAATTGTTGAACTTACTCTAAACAAAACAAGTTTACCTTTATACCCGGACACAGAAATGATCCCAGGATGCACTTTCAACATCACACCATCATCCAGAAATTTTCTTCTCCTATCTTCAGCATGAGATCTGCTTCTGGTATACAACGTCTCTCTCTCTCTCTCTCTCTCTCTCTGTCTCTCCCCCACCCTTCCTCCCTCTTTCTTTTTTTTTTTTCTCTTTCCTTCTTTCTTCTTTTTGTCTTACTCCCTTAATGGCGGATCATACCCTTGGATAACTTCCTAAGAAAGTGCATGAGAGAAGCAGATTTTTTAAAATTCTAAATGTCTCATGTGTTTGGTAGTTTGTAAGTATAGAAATCTAGGTTGCAAGTATTTTCCTTCAAAACGTAAATGGCATTGCTCCTTTATCTTCTTGCTTCTGCTGTGGCTATTAAAAAATTCAGAGTCATTCTGATTTTGATCCTTTTGTTGTAGATCTGTTTATTTTTCATCTTGGAGAACTTTTCTTTGACTCCAGTAATCAAAAAGTCACAGTAATTTTTGTCTTGTGAGGGTCTATTTTTAACTGTTTTGGTATACATGATATTTTGCATTTGCCATTTCCAATGCCCAGGTTGGTACATAAACTCTGCCCATGTTCCTTGCCCCAGTGATCCTGGTTCTTGACTAAATGAGATATCAGAAAGAAATCTTAACAGACTGTAGAAGCAGAAAACTTTCCTTGGTCCCCAACCACTGTTCATTTCTATTTCTCATATCATGTGGGATGCTCACAGAGAACACAAAATGCAGCAATCAATTCCAGATTGTCTGATGTTACATGAAATTCAACCAATAGTTCATGTTATTATTAATAGTACCATGGCAGATTGCAAAAATGCCCACCAATCTTCATTCTCCCATAGAGGCAAAGTCTGTTTTCCTAACGCTTGAAGTTGAGCTGGCCAATAGATTACTATGGAAGTAACCATACATCAGGTCTCAGGCCTTCCTCCTTTCTGTTCCTTTTCAGAACTGTACCATGCCATGTGAATTAAGACAACAGCTGGCCTCCTGAAGCATGAGACATGTGTGGCCAGTTGTTCCCCACCCCTTATGCCAGACAGCCACTGACCAAACCCCAGAAGTGCAGCCACCTAACTTGCCTAACGCTGTGATGGAAAATAAAACTGATTTTAATATCTAGTTTCCACGATGTATAAAATATACATGGTCTGAGGCAATGTCAAAACCAAGGGTATGGCTGTAAGACACCTTCTTAGAACAACAGAGAGAATTCAGACAGTGTGTATTAGACCCTCTCAACTAGACAAAAGGGTTTCTAAAAATCGTAAGGGTCTCCCACAGCAGCCTGGCATACCCAAGCAAAGTAGACAGTACTGTGGGTATGACTTTTGATGAATGGAACTGATATAATCAAGTTTATTGAAAGCTATAAAATTTTAAAGGGAATTAGACTAACAAAGGCACTGCTTGCAAGGATGAAAGGAATACTTCAAAATTTTAAAAAAGATCTATTGTTCCCTATGTTTCTTTCAACAGGAATTGGAAGAAACGTCCTAAAAGGTATATTTTCCAATAACATTTTCAGAAGTGGCCACAAGAGTGGAAATAAAAGGACATCCAAGAGGATGGAGATGAAAGGCAAGAAATGCAATGAACCATGGACTGATTTCTAGGGAGCAGAACTAAACCCTGATCAAGAAAATTCTGTTCCTAGAATAAGTAGACCTGGTGACATTTGCCTCACTGGATTTCAGAATTGTCATGAAGCAGTGACTGCAATGTTTCTCTGCTTTCCCCTCAAGATGAGAGTGTTTCTGTAGTTTTTCTGGTTCTGTCTCACAATTATCTGTTGGGGTACAGAAGAAAGATAACTTTTCTTTCCTAGGTTTTTCATAGGTCTCTGGAGCAAAGGGAGTGTATCCAAACAGCTGCATCTAGGGTTGATACAGATTCTCAACTTCATGGCTTTCAGCTTGGTGCCATGATTGGATGACGTTTTGCAAGATCCTGGGATGGATGTACCACATATTGACTTTGGAATTACGTAATTAAGTTCAGTTAGCTTTTCAGAAGATGAGAAACACATGACTCCATTGTTCTTGTCACCCCGGAGAACCTCCTAGCTGATGTGTAGACCACAGATGCATGAGGAAGTCAAGCTGAATTCAGAAGAACTTACCAGCAGACTATATCCAAAATTGTTAACCTTTAACTTTTATCCAGTGTGTTAGGCAAAATATTTTTGTATTAACCTATCATAATGCCCTGGTTGGCACATAAAACCTACCCTGTGTTTTAATATGTGGGCCCCTTAACCCTGGAAGTCAATCTGATTGTCAGTCTTACGAGATAATAGGGAGGAATATTTTTAGTCAATAAAGAACAAAGACCAGTGGTCCCAAATCAGTGTTTTGTTGTTGTTGTTGTTGTTTTTTGTTTATTGTTGTTGTTTCCTGTTCTCATAGGGTTAGCCTCTAAGATTAGAAAATGGCAGACAATCCTGGACTTTCTGACAGACAATCCCCGACTTTCTGAGCTTCATGAAGCTCAACGAATAGCTAATGTCACCTCTTTTGATATGTATCATCCCCTACCAATATCAGCCACTGTGTGAGAGGTGAAAGCCATTCTGAGTGCTAGCTCTTCATTGTATTGTAACCCTAAAGCTGCTTTTGTGTGTGGGTCCCTGTAATCAGGGGAAATGACTATGCTTGCTTATCTTAATAAAACGGTAGGGAAGAATACAGGATATAATAAGGAAAACACATCATTTATCTAGACTCTTCTTCTCTGGATTATAGATAAAACCTCAATTTAATGGGGGAATGAAGAGGAGAAGGTGTTTGAAACTCACCTTCTGAACCATTAACAATGCCTGGAAGGGTAAAAGCTAAGAATATGAGAATTAAGTTATTCCAACCTGTGCTTCACCAGAGCTTCTCATCTGATTCATTTGTAAATATTGCCATTGTTTTTTCTTAGTGGTAAAAGCTATGCTTCAGACTGCGCAAGCATTGTCTTACTTAATCTTCCCAGCTACTCCATGAGGTAAGCTATTATTTGCACCATTTTACAAATGAAGAGTCTCTAGTCTGGGGAACTGAATTACTAAGTCTCGCAGTTAGCAATTGGCAGGGCCCTTACTCAAACACAAACACATATTATGACATAAAAGAGAATGCTATTAAAACTACATTTCACCCCAAATTTATCAGTTGTATTAATTTTTTTTATTAAAAACTGCTAATAAAATGTTTGAGGACCACTGGATCTCTCATTATGGAAATTCTAACACAACTTTCATTCTATGTTGTTTCAAGGGTATGCAAAGTATTTTAAAAACACAATTTTTAGGGGAAGAATTAGAAGTAATGATTCGCCCATCCTTTATGTTCTAACAACCTTTTTTTTGGTAACATGACAGGTTTTTGATATGTGGAAAATACCAGCAGATACGAACTCTTCTGGGGAGTGGAATATAGATTTCCTGGCATCACTATAGAAAATTAAAGATTGCTGGTTATGTTATTAAGACATAAATATGTCAAAGTGAGATTTCCCAAAATAAAATCTTGAAGCACAGATGCTTCAAGCTTTTTTATACTAAAATATCTTGAAACATCAATTTTTTTTTTTTTTTTTTTTTTGAGACAGAGTCTCACTCTGTCACCCAGGCTGGAGTGCAGTGGCACCATCCCGGCTCACTGCAAGCTCCACCTCCCGGGTTCACGCCATTCTCCCACCACGCCCAGCTAATTTTTTTTATTTTTAGTAGAAACGGGGTTTCACCATGTTAGTCGGGATAGTCTCGATCTCCTGACCTTGTGATCCACCCGCCTAGGCCTCCAGAAGTGCTGGGATTACAGGCATTAGTCACCCAGCCCGGCCCAAACATCAGTTCTTTAGAGCATCCTAAAGTGCTGATTTAAAATAAAATAGTGATAGTGATTGTATGCCAATGTAATAAAGTGCTAGGTTAACAGACAAAATTACTGGATATGGAAACACACTTTGTTCTTTATTTAAATGTGAGGTACACCTGTCAATTTTGTATAGAAAAACATGATCTAGCTAGATTTAGTGTTAATGGAAAGCATTTAAAATTTAATTTGCTGAAAATATTTTAGGAAAAACCCTGGAAGAATGATGAAATAAGGGATAAAGCATATTCTCAGTAAGCATCAGACCATCTTAGATTTCTCATAACAGTCAGGGCTTTGCAACTACCTCATTAAATCACCTGGAGTAACTTACTTGTATTTTGTCACAGTTTTCAAATCTTTGCAATGTAATTGTAAGTTAGATCATGTTTATGAAGATGCTAGGTTAAAATGTAAGAAACTAATTTTTAAATTCGTAGAGAAACAGTATAATATGTAGTACAAATACAGTGCTGTAGTGAGAAATACATTCTCATATACTTTTCATTAACTGTACCTTTTTTGTTGTGTTATAACCCAGTCAAAAAATGATTATATTCAAAAAAAAATCATCTATAGTCACTGGATTTTTTTCTAGAAGATGAGACAACCATCAGGCCAGAGGAGGAGTGATAAAGCTATGCCTTTTGATGGAATAATCCCTGGGGCTTTTAAGTTCTTAAAGCTATGAGTCAAAACTAATAATGATGATAATGGAAATAAATGATAATGATGATGATAATAAATGTATTATATGAAAGAGACATTTAAAATATAAATAGACATCAGAAGTCTCTCTTCTAAGACCTTGGCAAGAAATGAAACTGAGACCATGGAGGCTATTCAGATGTTGACATAGGGAAAGTTTAAAGTTGACACTTTCTTAGCTTTCTTTCTAAATTTCATGTTAATGTTATTTACAGTTATGTTAAAAATTGTGCAATCTATCATCCTCATCTTGAGTGGCTGCATTTGGTTATGTTGGAGTTACAATGACCATATTTTATGAGAAACAAAACCCCATGAGGAATTTAATAGTAATTAAATTGACAATATAATAGAGGTAATGTACTCTTTTACTAAACTACGAATAAATACAAGTCAAGAATGATAACACTTCAGTTTATATCATGTATGCTTTTTAATTCATTTTATCATGTATTTCTATTAAGAATTTCTTATGGTCAGGGATGTGAGTTTAGAAACCCTAAATCTGAGAGTATATTTTTTTCATTTCTGCATTACCTGGTAAGTACATAGCCTATACAGGAATTATTTTGGTTAGCAGGAAATAGTGCCCATCTTAGGGAAAATGAGTCATAAACATAACTTAAGACCTATTCATATTTATGTGGGAATATAGCATGGTTATCAAAACCTCTGGTGAGCTGTATGTGGCAGGGATATGCCTTGTAAAATTATGTTATCTAAATTATAAATCCAAAAAGTTACTGAATTTATTAATCAAAAGAGCTTTCAAAATTCTGGTTTTACATCAAATGAATGATGTAACATTATTGTGCCAAAACACTTTGTATATCTAATGAGATAATGTGCACTACATTTATGAATTGTAAATTCCTCAGGCCACTTGTACGCAAATTTATCCATTCATGTGGTAAGCATTTATAGAGCTTCTGCTATCTGACAGACACAGGGACACAAAGCTAATCAAATGACATTGTCTTTTAAGGCATTAACCATCCTATTTAAGACCCTTGTTTCAATTTGTATATACCTGAAACAACCTGATTCATTATTGGTAGACAGCATAAAATATAATGTTTTTATATTTTTTATATATAATGTTATATATAAATGTTACATTTTATATATATGTTTTTTTATATTTTATGCTACCAATAATGAATCATAACATAGTATAATTCTATCACAAGGAAGTTGTCCTTTCTCTGCATATTTGTATGTACTAAGCAATTATTACAAATTTATCTATGAAACCCTAGATTATGAATCATAATATATTTTTGGCTTTAACATTGTTAAAATTTCAAGACTCAATTATATTAATTTTCTTATTAAGATGGAGATATATCGCTATGAAGAAATAAGCTGGAATTCCACCACTCACTATACTTCAAACCTAATAACTTAGTTTCAAGTAAAATTAAACATTTGTCATAGACTAAAAAATGTTTTTGCTCCAAATTTATTCCACCATAATTTTTTAAAAAACACATTCAATTATGTCAAAACATAAAAAGCAATGAGCATTAATTCAATCTTAAGAGTTCCACATTTTCTGAATTTGTACTGTAAACAAGACCAAATAAGTTCATATTTATTTTACCATTTCTTGGTATTGTTTATGACTGCATGCCCATGAAGGTATGAAAACAGTATTCAGCAAAATGCCTACAGCAGCAGAAACTAACCATAGTACAGTGTCAAGGACACCCAGTTACTCCCGGGGACCCATTACCGAATGTAAAACTGAAAAGTTTCTGAATTTCTTTTGAGTCTTGTGCACCTCATGTTTTGATGTTTGACAGGTGATATCATAACCTTGAACAATCCCTCAACTATAGCAAATCTTTTTAATGTGGCCCTTTGGTGACTAAGAGATTAACAAGTACATGGTTTTTTCTTATGTTAAAAATGCTTCAAAGTGATCCTGCCAGATTTTCCCATAAGATAGTCAATCAACTGAACTTGACTCTTGTGGTTGGTTTATAGGGCTGCTGGGCTTGCCGCTCGATGCCCTGGAATAGTTATTTCTTCTCATGGTAGTATTAAAATGATCATTTCTCATTTCCCAGGCAACATGTCTTAGTTCAATTGCTCTCAAACATTTATGGAGTAACATGTTAAAACTCATTCCAAGTTAATATTGAGGACAATTGCAACAAAAAAGTCTGACAAAAAAGTAAGTGTGACCTGCTTTGAAAAGAAAACTGGAAATAATCATAACTGTCTCTAGACCAAATTTCAAATATCAACCTGCTACTAACCTAGAGAACACCAAGAAGTTAGCAGAAACCTGTCTTGCCTTTCATTGAACTGTCTTAAAGGCATATATAGATTGACTATGCCTCTGATTACCCACTGGGTATCGAAGTTGTTTTAGATTAATACTGTAATGATTTCCATTGGATTGCACTCATTCCTTTGAGAGCTAAGTATTATTCTAAGAATAGTTGGGAAAATAAGAAACAAATATGTAGAATACCCTTTGTTCTAGTTGATGAAACATAAAATGCTAGATTTTCCCCAGTGTCATAATCTAATACTCTTTCACGTGCTTAGGGAAGCACATCAACTCTTCTAGGTCACTTGGGTGTCGTTTAATGCACTGTAGCAGTAATGATTTAGGAAGATTTAAAAGTCATAACCTGGAAGTTAAAAAGGCCTCTGTTCCTATGGGCTATCTTTTTATCAGCCCTATAGATAATTCATTTTAGTTAAAATAAACTATATCATAATCAGGATAAATCACTGGCATCACATGTATAACAAATCATGGTATAAATGACTTTCTAACATCTGCATTGCAAGTATAATTTTATAGAAGAAACTGTTGTAAATGTGTATAAAGAAATGTTTAGTGTTTGAAGGCACAGAAGTGTGTGAAATCTAGAGGTATCTTATTTATTTTAGTGTCATTGGAAATTTTGTGTCATCAGATATTTCATTATGTGATAAAATATTTCTAGTGTTCTAAAATTTATTTTAACAAAAAATGCATAAACTGTGTATAGTTCCAGGATCAGTTGCTAGAACACAGCTCTTTCCTTTTTCCATATAGGCTGGATTTGAAATCCTTTTCATGGTCAAAGAAAACATTAAGTTATTGCTACTTAGAGATGAAAGGGAGATCATTAGATTATGAAGTAATAGTTTTTGTTAGCTGACTTTTTTATTTGGTTTGGGTTTTACCAACTGCATCTTAGTAATGAAATAATGACCAAATCTAAAAAACAGAAACATTAATCTCAATAAACATGAATCAGATGAATAGCTTGAGCTCTCTATTTATTTTAGCCATAATTTCCTGGATTAAAGTAATTAAGACAGGTAAGTCCTTATGTCATTAATGAATCTAGTGATGTTTGATGGATATCCCTAAACTTTTAAAGTTCTTTCTTAAATATTAACCCTGGAACAGAATGATGGGATACCTCAAAAATCAGTCGGATCTACTATTGCTTTTTTTCTATAAATGGATGAATTTCAGATATTTCTTTTCATATACGTGTATAAAGAATATTTGAAAAACTGAAGTATTTCAAAGTAAAAAGCAAAACAATAATTAAGCTAATTCAGTTGAGAATGTACATGTTGTATTAAAACTTTTCAAGGATAATGAACACATTCTTATGTCATTACATTTATCATTGAGCAGCCAACTAATATAAAAGAATCCAGTTTGCCTAAATATGCAACAATCAGTTAAAATTGCCTCCCTCCCTTCCCCTTCTTCTTCTTTCTCTTCCATGTCATTCTCCTTATTCTCTAACCAAGTTAATGCCACAAAATATATAATCACTCGAAAGAAAAACCCAAGAATAATTATTAATTCCTCAATCTGTCTCTACCTGACAGTTTTGCTAAATTTGTCTTCTAAATATTTTTAAAAATCTTTTCCCATACTTTCATCATAACTATCAGTGTTTTCATTTAGATTCAAAACACCTCTCTCTTAGACTACTTCAATAATCTCTTAACTACCTGATATTCAGGCTCATAATTGTATCCTCTCAAGTCTATTCTACACACCACTGCCAAGGTGTTCTATTTCAAACACAAAGCATCTCTTCAAACTCTTCAATGGGTCTTTTCTGTAGGATGAAGTTCAAACTGCCCTGTATGACAGCTAATATAACTTGACCAGGACCCTTTCTGTCTCTACAGGTGTATCTTTCCTCTCCTCTGTTTGAACTTTATAATCTAACAACACTGAGTTGCTTATAGCTTTTTATAGGCTTGGCTGTCTCTCCACCCAGATCTCATCTTGAAATGTAGTTCCCATAATCCCTACATGTCATGGGAGGTACCCAGTGGGAGGTAATTGAATCAAGGGGGAAGTTACCACCATGTTGTTCTCATTATAGTGAGTTCTCATGAGATCTGATGGTTTTATAAGGGGCTTTTGTCTTTGTTCAGCACCTCTCTCTCCTGCTACCAGGCGAAGAAGAATACGTTTGTTTTCCTTTACGCCCTGATTATAAGTTTCCTGAGGCTCTCCCAGCCATGTAGAACTGTAAGTCAATTAAGCCTCTTTCCTTTATAAATTACCCAGTCTTGGGCAGTTCTTTACAGCAGTGTGAGAACAGACTAATACAGCTCTCCACCCACACTATGTTGTTTTCTGTCTTCCTGGCTCTTCAAATGAAGTTCCCTATGATGGGAATGCCTTTACTCACACTCTTCACCTTGAAAATTCCTATATGGTTTTCTGTTTGTGTTTAAGATTCAAGTTACTTATGTCTATCCATCCTTTTCCATTATTTAATAATGACTTGTATATGTGTTTTCTTTCCCACTGCATCGTATCTAACTTTAGCTCTCTAGACTCTAGCACAGCGTCTAGAATACAGATACTCTATACATTGTTATGAATAAATTGTAGGGTTCAAATGAGTATTGCAATTTTAAAACGTTTATCCATGTTAACAGACAATATCAATAACTCAGCCTAATCTTCACAATTCAACCAGATCTTCCCTTTGTCATCTGTTGACATGCCAAAGTGGAGCCCGGGATATTATCATAACTCACTTAAAGCAATTCAAAATGTGGTTACCCTAGGACGGATAAAGGAAATATATTCCAAGAATGTGATGCCAATGTATTTACTTACGCATGAGAGCATGCTCTTCTGTGCACCAAAACACAGTCCTTAAAAACCGTGGATCTTTTCGAGGATGAAAGCAAAGACCCTCACTCCTCTCAGTGGTCAAATGGTACATTGCTAAAGTCTTTTTAAACTCAATAAACATGGTTCTATACAAGATTCTCATGTTTTAAAAAGTGCTGCAACTTTAACCATATTTATAAGCAAGAAAATTATATTCATTGAATTGTAGCTGAAGTATTTGCCATTTGCTTTCATTCTTGTGTTTTTTATTGAAATTTAAGCTCTTTCCAAGATGAGCTTTAACATGTAAGAGAAAAATATTTATACATTTGAAGTTTCATTGTACATTTAATTAATAGTCAATACTATTTTTAACATGTACAGCTCATCAATTCTCTGATTTCACCTCTATCACCTCTCCTGTGGCCTGGTAATGTGTAAAGCCTAATGCAATATTTGTTAACTGCCTGTGAATGTATCTTCCAGATAACGGTGATTTTTTTTTTTTAATGGCAGATGTCTTACCTTTTTAGATCTTAAAGGTAGTGGAGTTTTCATCAATAGAAAAATGAGGGTTACATAAAATCTTCCTACCACTGTAACGGCTCAGATTCTATTCAAATTAAATAGCTCTTCAACAAGAAGTTAATATGTCAGCTGAAGTGTTAGTGAGACACAGTTTCAGCACAGAGCCTTTCTTTTCAGTTCACAGAATACCCTGTGGTGAAGGTATTGACGTTGAAAGTAAACTTATTTCAGTTCAAAGAAAGATGTTTAATTCATATGGAATTTCTTTCCAAATTGTTAAGTTATGCTTTGTAGGAAACATGAATTGGAAGTCAAAGACCTAAACTCTATTCTCAGCTATGTCACTTTCTTCTTGCTTTAGGTTACAGGAAGTCACCAAAGCAATTATCTCTCTGTGTTCCCACAGGTACAAATAGAGACTATTTTTCCCACAAATAACTGGAGAGAATGAGATTTTAAATGTATCTTTATTAAATGTCTGTTTTAAGAAGATAAAGGACATCCCACTGAAGTGCAGGGTTTTAAAGGAGTTGTCAACCATATTTCATTTGATCAGTATATTTAATAACTTTGTTGTTTCTAGGGGTCAAGATGGGAGAATATAAATCTGAATGAAGCATATATCCTGTCCCAATGAGTTTACAAGTCTGAGAAGAGACACATGCAAAGGAGCACACACTAAGACAGAAAGGAGACATTTTCAAGAAACCAAGATGAGTTCAACATGACTACAGCATAAAGCTAATTGGGACTGGGAAAGAGTCAAGGCAAGAAGTTTGAAGGAGCTGACATGAGAGGGCTGGTGTATGCCATGCTAAAATAATTCTTTTAGGGAATAGTGGGCACACATCTGTGAAGGTGGTTTGGGTCTAGATTATGGAGAGTCTTGCGCAGCAAACTAAAAGGTTTGGACTTTTCCTTGTGGAAATTAGGGAGCATATTTTGAAAAATTGTATATGAGAATGATTCATCTTGAATAAACTAGCAAATTTAGAGAATGAAGGCAAGTGGCTCAACTGACATTCTTATCAGTTTTCCCAGAATGTAATTATACCAACCTCATATCTTGGGTTGAAAAAGGAAATTGTTAGTAGTGAGAAGTATTGAGAATAGGATTTGATGACTCACTGGATGAGGTAAAGAATTATCTTATGACAGTAGGTAAATTGTCTGAAAGACGCAATTGAATAGGTAGCTTGAAATTCAGTCTGGAGAAATGCCTATATTTAGAGGAGGTATAATAGAAGGATATGAGCCTAGCTTAAATGATAGAGAAAATTTAGAAGGCTGAAAGAAAAAAACAGAATGCCAAGTGTGGCAGATACCAAGGAAACTGTCAAGAAACCCAGCCTCTCCCTTATGTGCTTCTTTTCCTCTCCCAGACCCAGTTCAAGAATAATCTCCTTTGAGGAACCTCCTTTGAATCTCCCTGCAGCCACCTCTGCTCCACTTTTATAGAGGCGATCAATCCCCTCTTTTAAGCCAACATGCTACTTTTGCATATGTCTAGCATGTGTCTAGTAAAGCACGAATCTCATTCTATTGCCGTATTCATTTTCATGCCTAATGTACATATTAGGCTATGAGGTCACGAGAGCTGGCCTCAATTTTCTTAGAGGAATAGTCAGAACATGAAGAAAATTACATGAGAAGATTCAAGCATTCATTGTTAACTGGAGAAACGAATGGATTGGAGGTTTGGAACTTCCAATCAGGGAAGTATGGTAGAAATCAATAAGATAAAATAAGTAGTATGGGTAGTGGGCACAGGGTAGATTATCTGATTTTCTACAACCACATTCAGGTAATAAGGATAAGAACTAAACCAAATACAGTTTCAGGGGATAATTCACAGTTGAATATTGCAATGGTTAAAATCAGGATTTTTCAAAACATTAGAGATTATAATATAGAAATTTCCAGTCAAGGAGAGATGCCTGGATATGGCTCAAGAACAAACAGAAGATGGTTAGTTGTCTCTGTAAAGCTGGGTAAAAAGTATCTTTAAAGGATTCTATGCTCCGGTGAAGATAAAGAGTAGAGTCACAGTTAGGAGTGATAGAATAGAAAGGCAAGAAAACCATGCCTGGAGAGAGAGAATATAAAGTTTAAAGCCCTGAAAAAAAATCTTGCTGGCTAGCAAGATTCAAAGTGAGGTAATGCTTTTTGAAGACTGATATAAAGTAAGAATAAATACCACCAGATTATGTTGTGGATGCTAAAGACCACCTCTATTAAGGTTCTTTAGAGAAATAGAATCAATAGGTTTGTGCGTGTTTGTGTGTGTATGTGTGAAATAGAATCAATAGGGGTGTGTGTGTGTGTGTGTGTGTGTATAAAGAGAAAGAGATGAGAGAGATTTATTATAAAGAATTGGCTCATGCAATTATGGAGGCTGACTATGGAGTTCAAAATCTGCTGTGTGTGCCAGTAGGCTGGAGATGCAGGGGAGTGAATGATGTAGTTCCAGTCCTAAGGACCGGCAGCCTGGAGACCTAGAAGAATTAATGGTGCAGATTATGTCTCAAAGCAGTCTGATGAAAAAATTTCATCCTGCTTGCAGAAGTTAGTCTTTTTGTTCTATTCAGGCCTTCAGCTGATTGGATAAGACCCACCCACACAATGAAAGGCAGTCTGCTCTCCCCAGGGTTTACTAATTTAAATGTTAATCTTACCTGAAATCACCCTGCAAATTGACCACAGTCCCCATGCCAGAATGGCACCCAAGTCTGCTTCATGCATTGTGGTCATGTGCTTCATAATTTCCTCTTTCCTCCTTTGCTGTCACTATTTATATTTCACACATACTCAGTTATAAAATGGACTGAAATATCAGCAGAGAACAAGAAGGATCTCCAAGAGAAAGCCAGAAATCAGTTGAGTCAAGGAGTATCCTGACCTAATAATTAGCTTCCAAAGGGAGTGATCATCAGTTCAAATTATAGAAGACAGGAGAAGGATAAGCACAGACTTCAAAAATTGCATATCGTAATCCTAACAACCTGTGAATACTTTAGGTTGTAGAGCAAAGGAGACTTAATGTTTCATGTGGAATTAAGGCTACTAATCAGCTGATCTTAAAATAGGGAAAATTATTCTGGATTATCCAGGTGGGTTCAATGTAATCCTAACAGTTTTTAAAAGTGGAAGAAAATGAGAAGGAGATGTGAGGATGGAAGCAGAGATTGGAGATGAAAGGTGACTTTAAAGCAAAGTTATTGGGCAGCCTTTACAAGCTGGAAGAGTCAAGTAAATGAATTTTCCCCTAATGCCTCTAGAAAGAAATACCACCTGCCAACACCTTGATTTTGGCCCAATGAGACCTGCATTAGACATCTGACTTTCAGAACTGTAAGATAACAAATTTGTTGCAATTTATCATAGCAACAATAGAAAAATAACACAAATACTTCCAATGCAACAAAATTCCAGTTTCCTTGGTACATTGATCAAACTGAGTTTTAAAATGGAAACACTTTGGTATAGTGGGAATAGTATTTGTCTTGAAGTCAAGAAAACCGGATTTTAGTCTTGACTTTTACAAAATAATCAAACAAATGAACTTGAGCAAGCCCTTCAACCTCTGCAAAGTACTTTGTTCCCCTACAAAACAAAGAGTGAGATTAGATTATGTCTAAGGCTCTTTGTAATTATAAATTATTATAAGCAGATAAATGGGTCCATTCAAACAAACATGTATTTATTCACAGTTGTTTTATCAGTTGTTACCTTCCTCCAAGGTTTTTGAAATTGTGTTTTCCCCAAGAAGAAATGGATTTCTGAATAGGAAATTCTAGGGAGTTCTACAGGCAACTGTACAAGGGTGCATGGAATAAGGAACTTTCTTGACCTTTCTAAAATAGAAATAAATGGGAATTTTAACCATCCGTATCACTGGTCTTAAATGTCAATTTTAACCATCTGTATCACTGGTCCAAGAGAGTATGCTCCCAGGGTGATCTACCATTTTACCCAATTCTGTGTACCCCTTTCCATGTCATAATTCATTGGTGCTGGGGTGCTCAGCTAATGAAAGTGGCTGAATTTGCAACTCAGTTTCTACTTTGGCGTTGCTAGGTCCTTAAACTAGAAGCTGTGCAAAAGACTTCACCAAGACAGCCATATTTGGGACATTGATGAGTAAATTTAAATGAGTTTATCTAGAAAGAGAAAGTAAAAGAGGCAGATATGCAGTGGTAACCAGAAATAAGACAGTATTTAGCCCAAGATAGGGTTGCAGAGGCAGGTGCCCCCCAGAGGAGGGGGGTGGGAGAGAAAGAGAATATGAATGAATCACAATGAATGGCAACTGTCGAACTCTGGGCCTTAGGGAGACTCAGCTGCTTTTACTTCTGAGTAATATGGTATGCACCTGTCAAGTATCTTCCCTATTTCAGGAGCTAACTTGTGTTGCTTCTTTTCTTTGAAATCACATAATTTCTGCCTACAGGAATAGATCTTCACCAATACAGTACTATTTTTTTCATGAAAATACCAAACTATTTCTAAAAGCTCAATTTAAAAAGATCTTATATCATTCAATGAACAGAGCACCTAATTATAAACTAATGGCTATTCAAGTATATAAACTAATAAAATTTAAGTTCACAGCATTTGAATTAAAAATTGACATGTGTGCTTCAAGGTTTTTTTCTCCTCTCTGCCTATTTCTTATTTATCACTTCCTATTGAGAAACCTAAGAAGGTATGGGAGAAAAATACTAGTATTATTTATTCTGGATTTAACCCTGTTTGGGAAAAAGTAAAAAGCAACATATGGCCTACTAAAATCCTCTGGGCTTCACAAGTACTTCTTATTTAAAAAAAAATTTGTATGGACTTCTGAAGGTTATTTTGTTTATACCCAAAAATGATGAATGAGAGTATACAGCCCTGTGTTTTGCATTATATTCAAATACATGAATGCCTTAAACATTAATATTCTCTCTTGGTTCTATAAGAGATTGTGTCCATTTCTATTGTACCCAGAGATTTTTTCATTGTTTTAGGTATAAATATACAAAAAGTCACAAAAGGTGGAATTTATTGATGTATTGCTAGTGTTGTGGCAGTGACAGTTTGTCATATGCTCTACAAAGAAAGTCATTAGCCAAATGGAAATTTAGGTCAGCTAACATTTCTGAATGATATTTAAGGGGTCACTGAAATTATTGAAAATGTGTTTCATATTTCATCATGCAAATGTCAAACTCAATTGCTCATTTATTTATTTACAGTAATCTTCCCAATGTTACTTGAATATCTGTCATTTAATAAAGCTTTACTCCCCTCACATTTCTGATTCTCAACAATTGAGGTAAATCACTATATCTCATGTCCTTGAATAAACTCTCACACACACAAATATCTATGCATATTATATATACATAAACACATGTCGCAGGGACTAAATACATGTAAGTCTAAATATTTATGACTTTTTTTTCCCTCTCATGCATTTTTTTAAAAAAATGTATGATCTACAATGCATTATGTGTGAAGATACTAATGGCAGAAGTACCGGAGCCCCTAACTGCCTTACAGCTTTGTCAGGGTGACCAAAGAGCAAAAGATGTTAAACAATAAGAAAAAGGAGTGAACTAGCATAGATGTGAAAGGCAGTTAAGGGGAAAAAAAATGAACAAAAATGTAATTTAAGAGAACTTTTAGAAAGTTTTGATGAAGGTTGTATGCTGTACTTCCTTTGATATAATATTCTTCAAGAAAACCTGGATTTAAAAGTTTCTGCAATCTTCAATGTTTTCAGAGTCAGAGTTTCTTTGCATGTGTCACCATGCTGACATTGGACATGGCATAAGAAAAACACCATCTAGTATTACCTTGAATTCACACCTAAGTATATGCCCATGTATTAATACATTTGAATACCTAGTATGTTAGAATAGTTTTAAGTGCTTTAATTTTAAGGAAAAAGAATAATAAGCAAGATTATTTGAATATTCTCTCAAACTTTGGCCTTGGACCAGTGCAAATACCTTCTGATTAATTCAATTTCTCTGTAACTGACCTTCGCAAAATTCTGGGTTTTGCTTTCCGATTCTCCTCATTTCTAATAATCTTAGTCTCCTTTCACAGCCAACCAATTATCATAATCAGGCTTTAGAGCTTGTTATTCCTAATAATTGTACCCTGTCTATACTTAAAATTGTAAGCATCCAACTCTCCATTTATAACTTTGTGTCTTTTCAGCTCACTCTCTCTAGTATCCTAATTCAATAATCCCTTGACTCCACAAAAACCTTCAATTCATTGGTCCTACCATATTCTTATTCTCTTGCAACTCCATCTTTGCCTCAGTCCCCTCCTTATCTGGCTTATATTCCATGAGAACAATTATAATTATTTCTGCATGGATCCTCCCACCTTTCCTTTATCTGCTCCATTAAATTTGCTGAGGAAAATCCCAGCTAACTTTGTATTTCACATCTGTTTTAAGAAATACATACAAGCAGCCTGGCGTGGTGGCTCATGCCTGTAATTCCAGCACTTAGGGAGGCCGAGGCAGGCGGATCAACTGAGGTCAGGATTTCAAGACCAGTCTGGCCAACATGGTGAAACCACGTCTCTACTAAAAGTACAAAAATTAGCCAGGCGTGGTGGTGGGTGCCTGCAATCCCAGCTACTCAGGAGGCTGACGCAGGAGAATGGCGTGAACCCGGGAGGTGGAGGTTGCAGTGAGCCAAGATCGCGCCACTGCACTCCAGCCTGGACAACAGAGCAAGACTCTGTCTCAAAAAAATATATAAATAAATAAAAATAAAAAATAAAAATACAAGCATGCTGAAATCCAATTTATGGTGACAGAGCTTTAACAGCTTCAGTGCTGTCAGTCAATCCTACAACCCTCTCTCCTACATTAGTATTTTATACCTTTCTCTCTCTCTTCACACCACCAACAGTCTTCTTCTACCACATTCTCATCTGATTATCTTAATTACTATTTCTCTGATAAAATAGAAGTGACTACAGGAGATATCCTTTATCTTCTCACTGTCAAATTAAGTCCTTTTCATGTAATGCCCTCTGATTCTTCCCTCAGCAATAGGTTTTGTCAAGGTAGTTTGTTCTGTTTTGCCTTTTTATATTGTTTCCTGCTATGCTCCCAGCACCCAGAATAATAACGATAAATAACGGTAAATAGTAACTCATACATAACTACGGAATGAATTCAGTCTAATTTCTGATGCCTTCTACTATATGCCTTCTACTACTATGGCACTGTCCTTCGTTATCTAATAGTTTGTTCTTTATCTTGTTTTTTTAATACCTAGAACAGTACCAGCACATAGAGATTCTTCCCTAAATATATAGAATATAAGCATGTTTCAAACTAAGGATAGTTAATCTGAGTTAATTCAATAAAATCAACTACAGACAAATGTAATTATGCTTTGCCCATCTTATTAAGGTATTTTCTAATCATAGAAAATACCTTAGGAAATTTGCAAAACATTAAGTCCATCTTCAAATAATCAGAAAACTCAAACCACAGCTTTCTCTTAGAATTCTAACATATTCAAGTTTAAAATTTACGTCTGCTTATAATTGGTATTTATAGGAAAGCACTCTTTTTTCCAAGAGCTGTATTATTTCATTTTTCATTTCTTATACTATAGACTTTGAAGTCTTTGTAGCAATAGACAAACACAAAGCATACTTAATAAATTCCATTTAAACCTGCATATGTTCCTAAAGGGTTTGCTTCCTCATTATGGGTTCTTCTTATCTTAATGTAAACTCTATTTTTTCAGATTGAAGAATCACAAATGGAAGCTCCAAACACTTATCCAAATTCCTGAATTCAAACTTGGATTCACAACTCAAGCTTTAAAGATAGTATGTAAACTTTTATCTGTTTGTGAACATCACAACACAGATTAAGGTTTTGTTGTTGATTTCTTGTTGTAGTAAACTTTTCCATTTCTACAGTTGAAAGTTTCTGACACTGATTGTATTCTGTATTAAGTTCATTGATGAAAATAGCAGAAAGAGAACAATCTCTGGGACTCTTTACATTTATCAACATAAATTATTCAACAGAATTACTCAGTAACAATTTCCAATTTTCTAGTTTTCCTCATCCGTTCAGTCTGTAATGTTACAGACAATTGGCATCGTGTTACTTTGCACATAAAACTAAGATCAAAGATGCACATTTTTAAGACACATATTAAACTGAGGTGAGCTTGATTTAAATTATGTATATGTGTATGTAAAAGCAACCTGCATTTTGATGGCAAATAATTCCTAAAAACCGGTCAAAAAGTGGTATTCATAAAATGGCTCATTTCTCCAATAGCAATATAGTGTTTTAAAGTTTTGTATCTCACCAAAGCATTGGAATAAGTCACAGACATAACCAACAATAGGTGATTTTAAAAAGAGAGATACGCCCTAGTCCTGCTGGCTAAACCAACATAGCGTATCTATTTCCTCTTCTATATTATAGTCAGACACATATTTGAAGGGAACTAAAATATGGTGTCATCTGAGTATTTTTTCTCCACATTAAAAATCCATGTATCCTTTCTATGCTGCTCTATCCCTTTATATGCTAACATTTTATTCATCGTTAAATATTCAGGTTAATATTGCTATTTTTAAAAAAATCCTTAAAAGTCACTTCCCAAAAGAAAAACAAAAAGTAATAACGGTCTATCTGTAGTTTAATTGTACACCTCCAGAGTAGGGTTCATCCTAGTCCAACTCTCTCTTTCACTTTTATTAAATTTGTCGTATCTCTATTGCTGCCTCCAGGATAGAAACTGCATCTCTCCATCTTTATTCAGGGCCTAGCATGGTACCGAGGACACATAATAGATGTTCACCAGGGTGTTCTAAGTTGAATCAAGTTAAGTTCAAGTTAATTCTGAAATCAATGAAATTTAAATGTTGACTTTAATAGAAAGAGGCAGCTCAGGTCTAATTCTGACTTGTTTGCATATATATTATTATCATAAGAAATTCTTGAAATGAACATTCTGAGATTTTTTACTGTTTTTTAAATTTTACATGAAACATATATACATTGTAGATAAAAATCAGATATGCAAATGAACCAAAAGAAAAATAATAGAACCATCTAAAAATCTACTACCCAAGGGTAACTACTATTAAAATTCAGTGTATGTCTTTCCAGATGTTCTCCCCAAGGTATATTACACATGTGTTCTCAATGGAGAGAACAAGAAAAATGCTACCAGGTCAAGGTAGCTAAAGGAAAACTGTGGTCAATTAGTCTAGAACTATTGTCTAGGTAGCACTATAGAAGGAGGATCTTAAAAATTTAATCTTTATTTTATCTTGTCTCCTACCAATTTTCCATTGATCATATATAGCAGTAAAAACAGTTAGCACAATATTCTAATTTACTTTTATATTATTCTTACGATTATTCTAAAAAATCCAATTAGAGAAATAGAATAATTTAGCTAAATGTTTTAAAATTTAAGTTATCTAGTTAATTTAGTAATACCAATATTATCATATAATGTTAATTATGTGTTGGCATTTTATTCTTTTCATTTTTATAATTAGTTTTTTATTTTGTTTAAGTAAGAAAATTTAAAAGAATTATACATAATAGAATTAAAACTAGTGAAACTTATTTATGCAATCTTATCTATGATTTTCAACTATTTTATATTTTTCAAGTAGTATATACAATTTATCTACAATTTTATATCTTGTCAGGTTTTCTAGGGTAAAAACTATGTCATAATTAATGAGGTTAAATGATATATATTTTAGTAAAGTAACTAATTTCTACATTGATAAGCTATGGTATAGCAAAGTGTTGATGTTTAAGGAACATGCTCTTAGAATATAGAGAAATGCTTAGCATCCAACTAAAATCTGTAGTATGGAAGGCTTAGATTGTTTCAAATTACTTGACCATTTTTGCATCGCTTTCCTCTGATTAAAAAAAAAAAACCGGCTTAATCATTCACTGATATTGTGCCATAGGCTTATGGCCTGTTTCTAGTCTAAAGCTTTCATTCACCAACTCACAGAAGTCCTCGTAACAAGCATCATTTTTCTTAAAGAAGAGTATTTGGGTTGGACTGGATTTTCAGAGTTCTATCTGAAATTGATATTGTTATGTAGCAATAAATTACCTTACTAAAGAGAAAAGAAGGCAATTCAGGTTGTATAGAGTTAAGAAAGAAATTCATGTGAAAATATGCACAGTAGTATCCCATCAGGTTTTAAAAGGTTTTATTTACAGGAAGAATAATTACAACTGCAGGAGCAGGTTTTGGGAAGCCATGACTAAACTCTTACCACTCCAAGAGGAGAGATAAGGCTGAGAGAACAGTAAAGAACCCTGGATGGATGTCAGAAAAACCAGGTTGCCTTGAAAGATGCAGCGAACCATAGTCAAAAGACACAGTAACCTAAATTGACTTCTCAAGATTTGAGGTAACGAATATTCCACTCCAATTTCTGTTTCCCTTATAATCTCCTTTTGTCTAAACCTAAGTGACACCTGAGGGCTTGCAAACCCATTGGTGTAATCCATTCATAGTGGAGAAGATTGAAGACTTGATCTGAAGAGGAAACAGGAAATAAGCAGAACAGTTGATGAACGTAAGATTAAAAAAAACCACGAAACTAAAAAGCAAAATAGTATCAAAAGAAAAAATGGTTTATTTTACTGTAAGAGAGGTGAGTACCTACTTAAGAACAAAGAAGTCAGAAATTGACAGAGATTAAAGAATATGTGGAGAAAGAATAGCTGAGAAAACAAAGATCTAGAGTCAGGGCTGCCATATCAATGACAAATGTAACACCGAAATGACCAGGGAAATAGGGAATATACTTACTTTATGTCAGCTCTTCACAAAATTCAGAGATAACTCCCACTGTACTTCCTGTGGACCCTGCCTGGCTGTTCCCAAATTCATTCTTTTATTATGTTATTTATAAAGGCAGGTTGTCTCCCTTACCAAACATTAAATTTCTTTACAGTGTAGCTTATGTATTTAATTCTAAAAAATATATTAAATAACTATTATATACCAGGTACTGATATGTGACACAAAAATAAATAGAATAAGTTCCTGATCTCTGATAGTTAAAAACATCCTGGAGAAAGACAATATGTGAAACTCATGTAATTTGCATTACTCTGGATAAGCACTGTATGATAAGAAGAAAATATTTAGGAGAATAGAAAAGAGAGTAAAGAATTTTAAGGAAGATGAAAAATGTTTTATAGAGAAGGTGTGAAGAGGTACCTTCAAAAACAGTTATGATTTCAACTGGTAGTTAATAGGACAGGCACATTTTAGTCACAGGAAAGAGCAAAAAAGAAGCAAAGGCAGTGAAATATGAACATAATAGTGTACAAATGGTGAGAAACTCCAGTGCAATGAGCATGGAGTACATATGTAGAGGATGTGGTATGGATCTTTTCATTGCTTAGCTAATATCTGTTCTTGTTCACTTCCTTATTAACTGGATTCCAATTTTATTTGTAGTGGAAATGCTCCCAAGTTAAAAACAGTATTTCTTAGCCACCTTGAAGTAAGGATGGTTATGTGATATAGTTTAAATATTGGCCCCTCCAAGTCTCATCTTTAAATTTGATCCCCAATTTTGGGGTTGAGGCCTGATAGGAGGTTTGTGTCATGGGAGCAGATCCTTCATGAATGGCTTGATGCTGTCCTCAAGGTAAAGAGTGAGTTCTTGCTCTATTAGTCCCCATGAGAACTGATTGTTAAAAAGAGCCCGCACCTCACTCCCCTTTCTCTCTCTCTTGCCTTCTCCTCTCTACCCATGTGATCTCTGCACATACCAGCTCCTCTTCTCTTTCTACCACAAGTGGGAGAAGCTTCAGGCCCTCACCAGATGCTGCTGTCATGATTCTTGTACAATCTGCAAAAGTATGAGCCAAATAAACCTCTTTTCTTTATAAATTACCCAGCCTCAGGTATTCATTTATAGCAACACAAACAGATTAAGACACCATGTGATTATGTTCTGGCCAAATTTATTGAGTAGGCTCTAGGCAAAAGTTCTTTAAAAAGAGGCTGACATCTGGCAGGCAATTTTTGTCCTTTGCCATTTACCTTCCTCCTCCCTTGAATATAGTCGTGAAGAGTGTAGCTTCAGCTGCTCTCTTATAACTAAGAGGCAATAAGTATATCCTTAAAAAGGCTAAGTGTAAGAATAGAAGGATCCTGAGTCCTTATGATACAATGGACATGCTGTACCACTATGGGGAGCCTATTCCCAGATTTCACAGCATGCTTTCATATATTCTTTTGAAAAGTTATTCCATCTTGTTAAGCTAATGTTGTGGGACTTTGTTCTCAGAGCTGACTGCAATTTTTTTTCTTAATGTCATAACAATTTTTTATTTAAAAAGAATCTCAGCCGGTCACAGTGGCTCAGACTGTAATCCCAGCACTTTAAGAGGCCAAAGCAGGTGGATCTCTTGAGCCCAAGAGGTCAAGACCAGCCTGGGTAACATGGCAAAACCCCATCTCTACTAAAAATAAAGAAAAATTAGCTGTGCGTGGTGGTGCACACCTGTAGCCCCAGCTATTTGGGAGGCTGAGGTGAAAGGATGACTTGAGCCCAGGAGGCAGAGATTGTGAGCTGAGATCATGCCACTACACTCCAGCCTGGATGTCAGATTGAGACCTTGTCTCAAAAAAAAAAAATCTGAAATTATTACCACAACAGAATGGCAGAATTAAAATCCTATTGCCGCTCTGATTACTTAATTTTTAAAATGCATTATTCATATAATTTTAATGGACAAATCATAATTATATATATTTAGGGGGTAAATATGATGTTTTGATATATGTATACAATGTGGAATTATTAAATCAACCTAGTTACCATGTCTATCCCCTCACTTACCTATCATTTTTTATGATTGGACATTTCAAAATGCTCTTAGTTATTTTGAAATACACATTACTGTTGACTATAGCCACCCTGCTGTGATATAAATATTAAAACCAATTTCTCCTGTCTGTGGTAACTATCACTGTACTCTCTACTTCTATGAGTTCGACTTTATTACATTTCACATATAAGGGAGATCATAAAGTATTTGTCTTTCTGTGCCTGTCTTATATCACTTTACATAATTTCTTCCATATTCATCCATGTTCAGGATTTCCTCATTTTTAAAAGTGAAATAGCATTTTATTGTGTAAATATACCACGTTTTTTTCTATCCATTCATCCATTGATACACACTTGAGTTGATAGCGTATCTTGGACATTGTGAATATGGCTACAATAAACAAAGGAGTGCAGTTATCCCTTCAATTTTCTGGTTTCAGTTGTTTGTGATATACACCCAGAAGTGAGATTACTAGATCATATGGTAGTTCTATTTTTAGTTTTTTTCAGGAACCTCCATACAGTTTTTCATAATAACTATACTAATTTACATTCCCACTAACAATGCACAGGGCTCCTTTTTCTCCACACCCTTGCCAACACTTGCTATCTTTCACCATTTTTACAATAGCTATTATAACAGATGTGAGAACTATCTCTTTGTGGTTTTAATGTACATTTCAATGGCGATCAATGATGACCATTTTTCTAAATTGTTGGCTATTTGTATGTCTTATTTTGAGAGGTGTCTATTTAGGTACATTGTTCATTAGTTTATTGAGTTATTTGTTTTCTTGCTGTTCAGTTGTTTTAAATTCCTTATATGTTTTGGATATTAGCTTCTTATCAGATGTATTATTTTTGAATATTTTCTCCCAATCCATGAATTATCTCCTCATTCTATTAATTGTTTCCTTTGCTGTGAAGAAGCTTTTAGTTTGATGCAATTCCATTTGTTTGTTTTTGCTTCTGTTGCCTAAGCTTTTGGGATTATAACCAAAAAATCTTTGCCCAGGCCAATGTTGTGAAGCATTTCCCCTATGTTTTCTTCTAGTAGTTATACAGTTACAGGGTTTACATGTAACTCTTTAATCCATTTTGAGTTGATTATAATATATGGTGAGAGGTAAGGGTCCAGTTACATTCTTCTGCTTGTGGATATCCAGTTTTCCCAATGACATTTATTGAAGAGACTGTCCTTTCTCCAAGGGTATCAAAAACACCTTCATCAAAAATCAATTTACTAGAATTCTATAGGTTTATTTCTGGTATCTCTATCCCGTTTCACTGATCAGTATGTTGGTTATTATGCCACTACCATTCATGCTGTTTTGATTGCAATTACTTTATAATATGTTTTTATTTTTTTATTTTATTTTATTTTTATTTTATTTATTTTTTTATTTTTTTGAGACGGAGTCTCGCTCTGTCGCCCAGGCTGGAGTGCAGTGGCGCAATCTCGGCTCACTGCAAGCTCCGCCTCCCCGGTTCACGCCATTCTCCTGCCTCAGCCTCTCAGGCGCCCGCCACCACGCCCGGCTAATTTTTTTGTATTTTTAGTAGGACGGGGTTTCACCGTGGTCTCGATCTCCTGACCTCGTATAATATGTTTTTAAATGAGGGAGTGTGATGCCTTCAGTTTTATTCTTTTGGCTCAAGACTCTTTTTACTATTTGGAGTCTTTTATAATTCCATACAAATGTAAAGATTGCTTTTTCTATTTCTGTGAATAATGACATTGGCATTTTGATAGGAATTTCATTGAATCTGTATATTGCTTTGGATTTTTATACATATTTTCAAAATATTAATGTTTCCAACCCATGAACATGAGATAGCTTTCTGTTTATTTGTGTTTTCTTCAGTGTCTTTCATCAATGTTTTGTAATTTTCAGTATACACTTTTTTTATGTTATGATAAATCAGTTTGCAATTTCTCTTTTTTTTTCATTATACTTTACATTCTGGGGTACATGTGTAAAACATGCAGGTTTGTTACACAGGTATACATGTGCCATGTTGGTTTGCTGCACCCATCAACTCATCATTTACACTAGGTATTTCTCCTAGTGCTATCCCTCCCCCAGCCCCCCACCCGCCGACAGGCCCCCCCACCGGTGTGTGATGTTCCCCTCCCTGCGTCCATGTGTTCTCATTGTTCAGTATACAAGTTTTTTACCTCCTTGATTACATTTATACCAAAGTATTTAATTTTTTGTTGCTATTGTAAATGGGATATTTTAAAAATTTCCTTTCCAGATAAGCTGTCAGCATGTAGAAATACTAATTTTTGTATGTTGATTTTGTATTCTACTGAATTATTTTGTCAGCTCTAACAGTTTTCTGGTGGAGTCTTTAGAATTTTTTACATATGTGACCATGCCATCAGCAAATAAAGATGATCTCACTTCTTTTTATTAGGACGCCTGTTATTTCTTTCTTATCTAATTGCTCTAGCTAGAATTTTCAGTACCATATTGAAAACAAAAATGATGAGATTAAGCATCTTTCTTTTGTTCTTGGCCTTAAAATAAAAACTTTCAACTTTTCACCATTAGGAGTGTTAGCTACAGGTTCGTGATATATCTCCTTTATTGGGTTCAGGTACATTCCTTTTATACCTAATCTATTGAGTTTTTATTATGAAATGGTCCTAAATTTTGTCAAATGCTTTTTCTGCATTTATTGAGATAACCATACAGTCTTTATCTTTTATTTTTTAAATATATTACATCACATTTATTGATTTGCATGTGTTGAGCCATTCTTGCACCCAGGGACAAATTCTACTTAATCATGGTGAGTGATCCTGTAAATATGTTCTTAAATTTGATTTGCTAATGTTATTTTGAGGAATTTTACATCTATGTTCAACAGAGATATTGGCCTATAACTTGTTTTTCTTGTGGATTTGCCTGGATTTGGTATTAGGGTAATGCTTTTTTCATAATATGCATTTGGAAATATTCCCTACACTTCAATTTTTTGAAAGAGTTTACAAAGAATTAATATTAGTTTTTCTTTAAATATTTGGTATAATTCAGCACTGAAGTCTGGGTTCTGGGCTTTTCTTTGATGGAAGACATTTTAAATTATTTAATCAATCACCTTACTTGTTATTGGTCTGTTCAGATATTCTATGTATTCATAATTCACTCCTGGTAAATTATATGTGTCTAGATATTCAACCATTTCTTCTGGACTATATAATTTTTTGGTGTATACTTATTCATGGTCATTTCTTAGAATTTTAGATTTCAGAGATACCAGTTGTAATGTCCCCTAATTCATTTCTGATACCATTTATTTGAGTAGTTTCTCTTTTTTCCTAGTTTGTGTAGCTAAGGCTTTGTGAATTTTGTTCACCTTTTTAAAATCTAACTCTTAGTTTTATTGATTTTCTTCTATTGTTTTTCTATTCTCCATTTTATTTGTTTCTGTCATTTGTTATTTTCTTCCTTCTGCTAACTTTGGGTTCAGTTTGTTCTTTTTTAGTTATTGAGGTGTAACATTAGATTGTTTATTTGTTATCTTTTTTTGGATCTAGGCATTCGTTATTATAAATTTCTCTCAAGAATGTTTTTGTACATACCATCATTTTTAGTATGTTGTGTTTCCATTTTCATTTCTCTCAATATAATTTTTATTCCTTTTTTATTTATTCTGTGACCCATTAGTTATTTAGGAATATATGGTTTAATATCCAGATATTTTTGTATTTTCCTAGATTTCTCCTTTTGTTGATTTTTAGTTTCATGTCATTATTATCCAAAATGATACCTGATATAATTTCAAGTCTTGTAAATTTGTTAACCACTGTTTTGTAACCTAACATAAAGTCTACCCTATAAAATGTTCCCTATGCCCTTGAAAAGAATGTGTATTCTGCTGCTATTGTATGGAATGTCTTGTGTATGCCTGTTAGGTCAATTTGGTCTAAAGTGTAATTCAAGTCCAATACTTCCTTACTGGTTTTCTATCTAGATGATCTGTTTATTGTTGAAAGTGGAGTACTGAAGTCCCCAGCTACTATGGTATTACAGTCTATCCTTCCATTCAGATCACTTAATAATTGCTTTATTTATGTAGATGCTCCAGTTTGGAGTGCATATATGAAGATATTTTAAAAGTTCATGGAAATGTATATTATGAAAAAACTGCATGAGTTTCAAGGTGTTTTTTTCTCATTTTTATTTATTTTTCCCATACTGCACAAAGAGGTTTCTAAGCTTTTTTTTTATACCAAAGTAAACTCATACTAATTTGTTATAACATGTCTGAACAGGATGCAGTTTGAGGCACTAAGAAGGATAAGTCTTCAGTTTGAAAAGAACCCCCTATCAGAGCAACATAAATTCTGCTAAAACTGAAGCAAGAACAAACAAAATTTATGGTGAAGCCTGGCAGGAAGACTGGTAAAATTATTGATGCTTTATGAAAATTTTATGGGGACAATTCCCCCCAAAGAAATCAGCAGTCTATACATGGATAACTTGTTTTAAGAAGGGATGAGGCAATAATGGAAAAGAAATTACACAGCACTAGACCATCCACGTCAATTTGCAACATAAAAATTCATTTTGTTTGTGCCTCAATTGAAGATGACCAACTATTAACAGCCAACACCATAGACATCTCAATTGGTTCAGCTTACACAATTCTGACAGAAAAATTAAAGTTGAGCAAACTTTCCACTTGATAGGTGCCAAAACTGTTGTACCCAAATCAGCTGCAGAAAAGAGCAGAGCTTTAAATGGAAATTTTAAACAAGTGGGATCAAGGTTCTGAAGCATTTATTCAAAGAATTGAAACAGGAGAGAAAACATGGCCTTACCAGTATAATCATGAAGACAAAGCACAATTCAAAACAAAGGACAAAAGGTATAAGTTATCCAGTCAAAACCAAAGCGAGTCAGTCAAAAGTAAAAGTGGCAAAAGTTTTTGCGATGATCAAGGCATTTTGCTTGTTGACTTTCTGGAGGGCCAAAGAATGATTACATTTCCTTATTACGAGAGTTTTGACAATGTTAGCCAAAGCTTTATCAGAAAAATGTCCATGTTCTGGACATTGGCCTAGGCAAAGAATTTGCAACTAAGTCCTCAAAAGCAAAGGCAATGAAAACAAAAGTTGATAAAAATTGAACAGATACTTTTCAAAAGAAGACATACAAGAAGCCAACAAACATGAAAAAATGCTCAACATCACTGATCATCAGAGAAACGCAAACCAAAACCACCATGAGATACCATCTCATACCAATTAGAATGGCTACTATTAGAAAGTCAGAAAATAACAGATGCTGGTGAGGTTGTGGAGAAAAGAGAGTGATCGCACATTGTGGATGGGCTTGTAAATTAGTGTATCCTCTGTGGAAAGTAGATTGGAGATTTCTCAGAGAACTAAAAATAGAATTACCATTTGATCCAGCAATCTCTTTACTGAGTATATACCCAAAGGAAAAGAAATCATTCTCCCGAAATGACTCCTGCATTTGTATGTTTATCACGGCACTATTCATAATAGCAAAGACATAGAATCAACCAAGGTCCCCATCAATGGTGGATTAAAGACAATGTGGTGCATATACACCATGGACTATTATACAACCATGGTATAAGAATGAAATAATGATCTTTGTGAGAACATGGATGCAGCTGGGGGCTCTTGTCCTAAGAAAATTATCACAGAAACAGAAAAACAAACACTGCATATTCTCACTTACAGGTGGGAAGTAAACATTGGGTATACATGGGCATAAAGATAGGAACAATAGACACTGGGGACTCCAACAGGTGGGAGGAAAGGAGGGGAGCAAGGGTTGAAAATCTACCCACTTGGTACTATGTTCACTATTTTAGTGACAGGTTCGGTCAAAGCCCAAACCTCTGCACAATGCAATATGTCCATGAAACAAACACGCACATGTACCCCTTGAAACAAAACTTTTGTAAGTTATACATTTTTGTAATATTGAAAACGAACTGTCAAGGTCATTAAAAATAAGTAAAGTCTAAGAAATTGTCAAAGTCTAGAGGAGCCTAGGGAGATATGATGATTAAAAGTAATATGGTATCCCAGATAGGATCCTGGAAGAGAAAAAGGACATTAAGTGAAAAGTAGGAAAATTAAGTGAAAAAAGGACATTAAGTGAAAACTAGGAAACTATGGACTTCAGCTAATAATAATGCATTATTTTTGGTTCATTAACCGTGAAAAATGTACCATACTAATGTAAGATGTTAATAATACAATACACTGAATGTGAGATATATGAGAATCCTATGTATTATATTCTCAAATTTTCTGTAAATCTAAAACTCGTCTAAAATTTAAAATACATTTAAAAGGAAAAAAAAAGAAAAACAAATAATGCCAAAGAAAGCTTCACCAGAGTCCTTCTTCAACATGACAATGCTCCTGCTCATTTTTCTCTTTACACAAGGAAACTTTTACAAGAGTTTCAGTGGGAAATAATCAGACATTTTCCCATAGTCCTGATTTCACAACTTCTGACTTGTGTTTGTTCCCTAATCTCAAATAGTATTTAAAGGGCACCCATTTTTCTTCAGTTAATAATAACAAAAGACTGCATTAACTAGGTTAAATTTCCAGGACCCTCAGTTCTTTAGGGATGAATTAAATGGCTGGTATCATTGTTTACAAAAGTATTTTGGAGTTGATGAAGTTTATGTTGAGAAATAAAGTTTATATGTTATATTTTTATCTTTAATTGCCATTTTTCCATGAACTTGTTGAAGTTCCCTCATATTTACAATTATTATATCTTTTTGGTGAATTAACTCTTTTGTGATTATGTAATGACCTTCTTTGCCTTTTTTCATAATTTGTAGCTTAAAGACTGATATATGCATTATATTTTGTCTGAGATATACATAGCTTTTCCTGTTTTCTTTCAGTTTCTGTTTGCATGGAATATCTTTCACTATGCTTCCATTTTCAGTCTATGTGTGTCCTTACTAGTAAAATGAGTTTCTTGTATGCCACATATGGTTGGATCATGTTTTGTCATCCATTCAGATACTCTATGACTTTTTATTGGAGAATATAATCACGTACACCAAGGTAATTATTGATAGGTAAGGATTTGCTACAGCCATGTTGTAATTTATTTTTTCATTGTTTTGTTGGTCTTTTCTATTTTTCTTGCTGTTTTCCTTTTTAGTCTGATGGATTTATGTGGTGGAATGCTTTGACTCCATCCTTTTTATGTTTTGTGCAACTACTATATATTTGTGCTTTGTGGTTACTATGAGGTTTACATAAAATATCTTATCCTTAGGCTACTTTAAACTGATAACAACTTACCTTTAATCATGTACAAAACCTCTGCACTTTCATTCTCTATCCCCCATCTTTTATAATTTCCATGTAAAATTCTACATTTGCTTTTCTTTTGAACTTATATCCCTTACAGTGTATCGTACATTTATTTATTTTTAATAATTTTGTCTTTTAATCCTCCTAGTATGCATAAAATTGCTTTATAACACTCATAAATATTTGATAATCCTATGACTGTGTATTACTTACACCAAACATAAAAAATTGTTTCTTTTACTTTCTTTTTTGTTATTAATTAGCAGTCTTTTGTTGTATCTTAAAGACTTTCCTTTAACAATACTTGTAAAGCTAGCTCTAGTGGTGACAAACTCCCTTAGCTTTTGTTTGTCTGGGGAAGTTTTTATCTATCCTTCATTTCTGAATGACAGCATTGACAGGTAAAGTATTCTTGGTTGGCAGTATTTTTGTTTTTGTTTTTGTTTTTCCTTTAGCACTTTGAATATATCATCCCCCTATCCTCTGGCATGCAAGATTTCTGCTGAGAAATCTACTGAAATTGTATTGGGATACCCTTGAATGTGACTTTGTAAATTTCTTGTTACTTTTAGTATTCTTTTTTGCCTGTCATTTTTTATTATTTGATTACACTGCACCTTGATGGAGTTGGATTGGCAACCTCTGAGCTCCCTGTATCTGGATATTGTCATCTTTCCCCAGATTTGGAAACTTTTTCAGCCATTATTCCCTTAAATGTATATGCTAGTTCTTTTTCTCTCTCTTCTCCTTCAGAAATTCCTGTTACGCAAAAGTTAGTTCGTTTCATGGTACCTCATAATTTCTGTAGGATTTATTTCTTTTTTATTTTGTTTTATTTTTGCTCGTCTAATTAGATAATGTAAAATTTTCTAATTTCAATCTCACTGATTCTGTTTAATCGTGTCTTCTGTTGAAGCTTTCTATTGAATTTTTCAAATCAGTTATTACAGTCTTTATCATTATAAATTCTTATTCTTTTTTGGCCAGACTTTTCATGTTGTTCATAAATTGTTTCACAAATTTTATGTAATTTTCTCTCTGCATTTTCTTGGCTTTCTCTAAAACTCTTTAAGAGAGTTATTCAGAATTAATTGTCAGTCATTTCCTAGATCCCCATTTATTCTGGTTCCGTTATTGGAGCTCAATTAACTTCCTTTGGTGGTGTTACATTTCCCTGATTTTTAATAATCCTGTATACTTACCTTGATACCTGTGCACTTGATAAGACAGGTACCTTTTCCAATATTTGCAGGTATTTTTTGGTGATGAGAAACCTTTATTATTTTGTCTAGCCTATAATTGCAGGTAATCCAGCTAGTAGCAGCTATAGACAGGCAGACTTTGGTTTCAGGTTCTTCCACTGGGCTGGGTCACTTCCTGTGCTCTGAGGTTGAATGGTAATGCTGGCTGAGCTCTGTGTTCTAGTAAGACCACTAAATGGACTCTGTCATCAGATTTGGCTGCTGCCTGGGCTCTGCAAATAATCTCTGGTTGGGCAAAGTTACAGATTACCACTCTTGGCCTGGTGGAGATGTTGTTGTTTCGAACCTGTAGTTGAGCAAGGCCATGTGCTAAACTCCAAGGCTGAGTGAAGTATCTTGGGTTGCTGCTTGACTACACAGAATGCACAGGGCAGAGGCTATGTGGCACAGATATGCATGAACTTGAGTTTGTTTCCCAGCCTGGCATATGCTTAAGCAGAGCACCGAAGTTTGGTGAAGTCACCACTCAGCAACTGAGGTTGGGCAGAACAAGACACTCTCTCCCCTGGTAATCACTGACCTGCAATCGCCTTCAAGCATGAAGAATATTTAATAAGAAAACCAGGGCTTAGTTGGATCACTTCTTGCCTGCAGTGGCTGGTCAGGGCCAGATGCTCTATCCACAGGTAATATTTGAGTCTGGCTCTGTCGCCCAGGCTGGAGTGCAGTGGCGCAATCTCGGCTCACTGCAAGCTCCACCTCCTGGGTTCACACTATTCTCCTGCCTCAGCCTCCCGAGTAGCTGGGACTACAGGCGCCCGCCACCATGCCCAGCTAATTTCTTTTGGTATTTTTAGTAGAGAAGGGGCTTCACCACATTAGCAAGGATGGTCTCAATCTCCTGACCTCGTGATCTGCTCCCCTCAGCCTCCCAAAGTGCTGGGATTACAGGCATGAGCCACCGTGCCCGGCCACTGTTGCTTCTTAACTAGGAAAACCAACGAAAGCATCCAGGATGTGTGAGGAAGCCGGCTAGAGATCCAGATCAGGAAGTCCCATGGACGGTGTTTCCTGCAGCATGGCACTGTTGGTTAGTTCTCTCTGGTGTGGTGCTTCCATTGGCCAGAATGCAGAGCAACTACCAAGATCTACATGCTAGTTGATGTGAGCCCCAGCCTCATTCTTTGTTTCTAACTGACCTCAGGTAATCTAGCCCTGCCAGTACTACCAGTGTTTCCCATGGGACAAGATGGAGGTGAGCCTCCTGTAGAGCCCCAGAATAGTAGGGAAGCTGAATGTCTACCTCCAAATCACTTTTTCCACAATAGAAATCATAGATCTAGGGGCATTCTCCGTGTGTGGTGCTGTGCCAGCTTGGGGAGGGGCAGCATGGTCAAAGAACTGTTATTACCATTAAATTATAGCTTTTTTCAGTTATGTGGTCCAAAGAGGTGTCTCAGCCCCTTATTCTCAGGTTCTGGGATATTCATGATAGTATTTTTGCCTGTGGATGATTGCTAGTTTAATTTTCACTGTAGGGGAAGAGTGAAGCCCTAACAACTCCTATTATGCCAGCTTGCTCTGAGTGCAATTCTTAACTGATACCTATAGAGGTCAGATTAAAATATATCATTTATGTTGCATTCATATAATGCCTAAGTCAGTTTCTTCAATATTGTATATTCTGATATTTCAAATGATATTTGTCAGGTGTATGAATGAATATATTAATTCATTAATGGTGGACTTTCCAAAAAGTCTGAATGGCTTAGGTATAAAAATCATAAAGAAAATTATTCTCTGATATCCAAAAAGTGTTTGTACTGTATAAAAAGATGAACAGGCTTAAGGTAGATTAAATTCACTTCTCAGGAACATATTAAAGTGAAACTAAGAATACTTTAGTTACATTATTGTAAGGTGACTGTTGGGGAAGGAAACTACTACATTCTAGATATTTATGTTACAGAAAAAGTAGCAGCTGAATAGACCACTGTTCTGATCTTGAATGACATTTCCTATGTTGCTTTTACGCTATGTTATTAAGATGATGATTCATCTCATTTTTAAAGCCCTCTAACCTTCCCTTGTTACAACTTATTCCAATGTTTAACAGCTAACACTGTCAAGAACATTTTCATTATATCTAACTCACATTCATTGTACTGCTCTTAGAAGACACAGAGAATAATATATACCTATTCTCTGAATAAAAATTCAAACAGAGGCCAAAGTTATATTAACTTTCTTAGAAAAAGAGCCAAAAATTATGGTGGGACATTCAGGTGATATGCCTAAGAATTCCCCCCAAATACATTAAAGAGCATAGGAAATGATTGGAAGAGGAGAACTGATCACCTTAATGATGAACTGATCACAGTATAATTCTACTCTCTTCAATGACTTTCATTATTAAATTCTCCTTATGCAAAAAGTATTGTAACACACTAACATTATCCAATTAAGCATCTATTAACTGCCTAAAATGGATATATGGATGATTACCTTAGAAAATTGGCAGATCTGTACTAATTCAGTGTAACTCTATACTCTTGACAACTTTTAAATATGTAATATACAGAATAGATACATCATTTTATTACGTTTATATGCATATATGCACACACATAAATATATACACGCAGTAACATAAACCCAATGATTCACTCAGAAAACGCAAGTTAAATGCCCTCAAAACATGCTCAAATATGGAACCCTCTAGTAGGAAATATGCTTGGTTTAAAGAAAAAAACAGGTGTAAATTAGTATTATCAGTGTAGTTGGTGCAATTTCATAAAACATTGAAATATATTGGAGAACTCAACAGACCGTATCTACAAAAGTAATAGGTTATGAAATGAGTTCTAATTTTGCCTGTAAGAGTGGGAGGCTAATGTACTTTGTGCTAAAAAAGTCATTCTATTGCGTGATTACTTCTTAGTTGAGTTAAATATTTAAAGCATGCAGGACACAGACTGGCACGAAGTGGTTACTAAAAATCATTAACTCAATTTTCTGTTAGTACACCATATATATCAAATTATAAGTAGCAAGTGATGGTAAGACCTTAATCTTTCTTTAACATCTTTATCATTCTATTTCCCTAATCAAGAGCTTATTTGCTTATTTCTTTCTGTTCTAAGATCAAAGTGTTTTGGTCAGAGCCCTCAGCCATTCATTCTGGCTCCTCCCTGGCTAACTAATATTGTCTCTACTCTGTCCTTCAATCCTGTCTTCTAGCTGCCTTCCTGAATGCCATACTAATTTCTACTTCTCCACATGTGTCTAGTTCTCCACATTTACTTTTGTTATTTTCCCCATCTAGAACCTGTTCATCGAATCTTTTACTCTTGCCAAATACAGCTATCATCACAATGGGAGAGCTTTTATTAACTGTCACACTCTACACAAACTTTTCATCCTAGACTCAATATTTTACTTGTAATCACCACCATATCATTTTTAAAATTTATCTTTAAATACATTCAAATGTTTGGGAAAGTAGAGAAAAGTACATTAAATTGTTTACATATCATCAAACATGATTTTTAAAGTTTTCATAAATAGAAGAAAATGGATGAGATATTGAGCCATCCATTCACTCATCAAGTATTGATTGAGTACTGGTTTGTATTCAGTTACTATTGTAGAGACTGGGGATTAAAATATATGTGGAAACCAAGATCTTTGCTTGTGTAAACTTACATCTAATGGGAGGAGACAGATATTAACAAGAAATATGAAAATGATTGTATCGTCTAGTAGGTTCCAAATGAGAAGTACTATGGAAAAGAAAAAACAAGTAAAGTAGAATATAAATAATGGCTTTCTCAAAAAGAAAAACCATGTGATTTTTTGAGAAATTTGAGCAATGAACGACAGTTTTTTTTTTTTAAAAAATTGAAGATAGAACAAACAGCTTTCTTGAAGAGTTATAAAGGCAGAGAGAATAAGATACTAGTTAGGAAAAAATAAAGCAAACCCAGAACAAATCTAGTAGTTGTTTGGCAAGCTGTGAAATAACTGAAAGAATAGACTATATGCCCATTGTCAACTGGAAACAGAGAGAGGAAATTATTTTTAGCAGTTGACAATGGGCTCTGAGACCATAATGGGAGCTAATCACATTTGAGTAAATGACTATTTGAGATTCCTTGGAGATAAACAAAGTCTGAGGACTCCATCTTGATTTGATCTTATCAACATCTGTCCATATACCTGAAAATTGTAGTTGTTTTCTTCCTTTGTTATGCTATAACAGGTTACAAAAGATAAATTAAGGAAATGGGTCTATGCACCACTACTCTGGTTTGCCGGCTTCAGGTAAAGGTAAAGAGGAACTACATGGACATGAATATTTCTCTCCAAGTGGTGATTTGAACACTGAAAAGCCTATAATGTATGAGATAACTGGGAGACAAAACTGACTTCTTTGACTATACTAAATGATGCAAACACAAGTTTGTCTAGAAGGAAAAAGTGTGATGCTTAAATCACTGTGGTGACTAGGATCATGACTCTAATGGGAGGGTTCTTATGCTAATAGCTAGGTGTTACCAGATTAGCAAAAAGGCACCTATGATCCAAAGTTCAAGTGCCAAGAATATAAACATGTGTTGCTTCAAAAATATTTTAATACATTTTTCAACCACGGCTGAGGAACCATGGCCCACTGAAAGCCTAATGAGGTACTAGATGAGCAATTACAAATATTGTTAAAAAATCAATCAGCAATGAATATTTCTGCAATTTGAGTGGAAAATTCAAATTAAATTTAATGAATATCTTAATCGCTTTCTGGGAGCTGAAAGGAGGCTTACATCTGTTTAATGTTAAGAAGAAAGCCTACATGGGGAAAAGAATAGAGACTACACTATTCTTAAAATATTCGGAAGTGGTATCAAAAAGACTGCAGTGCATTCTATTTGTTACAATCAGACAGATTTGAAAACCAGTTCTGATTCTGCCACTTCACTGTAAGACATTGAATGAGTTAGTTGGTGTCTTTGAGCATCAGTTTCTTCATCTTATAATAGATGCTGATAGTAATGGCAATATATATTTATTGTGATAATTTAATGCAGATAAAATGAGTTATCTTTGTCTTTGACATAAAATATGAATATTGATACTTTAAATGTATTGTGCTGTCATTGGTATTGGTATCGTTACTGATGTCAATACTGGTATTCATGTTTGTAATGGTATATCAATATTAGTTATGTTAGTGTTCATATTGGTACTGATGTTGTACTAGCATTGGTGTTGACATTGATATCACCATAAGGTATAGTCTGAAGGCAAATATTAGCATAATAGGAAAAGAAATATTTGGACCAAATTTTAGTCAACTACAAGAGCTTGATCTACTAAGAAACAATATAAGAACAATCTCTCTTCAGTAACTTGTAAATTGAAGACCTTTACAGTGAAAGAGAAATAAGAGTTCCCAAAGTGTGGTAATAAAACCATATCATGTTGTTGCATGAATGAGCTGCTACCTGCTGTGTCAGGATGGCAGTATTATCTAAAAATTAGTCACTTATAAACACTGTTTAAAAGGATCACAGTGTAGATTAAATGAAAGGCATGTCTACAATAATGCCCAGAATATGGTAGATAACTAAGAATTATTACTTCCCCATCAATCCACTCCTGCCCATATAAATTCATGTACTTTTGTCCCACCTACTTCTAAAGAAAAGAAATCAACTGCAGACCTTTCTTTTCTGAAACTTTCATTTTCTATGGAAAAAAGATTTTATTCATCCTTTTAAAACTAAAAAGAAGCCAATATATATGAACAAAGAATATGACAAATTCTGAAGTCAAGATAAGTTTAGATATTTCTTTTAATATAAGTGAGTGGTCTTATAATAGGTACGGTCAGGAGAAATGGCTACTACAAAAATTCCACTTAATCTCCTTTCCTTCACTGGGATGCTGAGAAATAAGAGCATCTGTTAATTTTATAGCACCTTAAAACAAATTTGAAAGATGCAGAATAAAAATTGCAGCTGCTCAAAGATAATTTCTGATTTCTATAAAAATATGGACTTAATGTTTTATATTTTTAGAAACTGGGAAAACAAGCTCATGGAATAAAACTTTAACGGATGTGTTAATTTCCTCCTGAAAGCTGAAAAAAGGATTATGGCTATGTAGTCCTGAGAAGAGAACCCAAAAAGAAAACTGAAGTCATCTATTTGGCTAATATAGAATAACTGATATTTTTAGCAGCAGTTCTGCATAATTGATGTAAAAATTTTGACTATGAAATTTCTCAAGACCCATAAATTTCTGATTTCATCATATCCCTTTTACTTTCATACATTTAATAGTTTACAACTGTTCATATGTCTTTGTATTAGTTGTTTATACCATCTAGATTATAAGTTTGGGCAGCAGCAATGTTATTATTCATCTTTTTTTCTCTTGAGTGCTTAGAAAATAGTTGATATCAATATATATTTTTAATGAACTAATTGTGCAGATGGACTATGAAAATGCACTTGATCAACTTTTCCATTTATTATAATTTAAGCCCAACTTCTATAACTTCTATTTCAAATTTTCATTTATTGTTTTGAAAAATTGAATACAAAAAGTCTTTGTAATCCCAGCACTTTAGGAGGCTGAGGTGGGTGGATCACGAGGTCAGGAGTTCAAGACCAGCCTGTCCAATATGGTGAAACCCCGTCTCTACTAAAAATACAAAAATTAGCCAGGCATGGTGGCACGCACCTGTAGTCTCAGCTACTCAGGCAGCTGAGGCAGGGGAATCACTTGAACCCAGGAGGCGGAGGTTGCGGGGAGCTGAGATCGCGCCACTGCACTCCAGACTGGGAGACAGAATGAGACTCTATCAAAAAAAAAAAAAAAACCAAAATGGGTAACTTGTGGAATGAGTTTTGTGGAAAATTTTAAAAGAAAATAGATCAATTGCTTAAAGGATAAAAAGGAAGTTTTTGTTTGGTTTGTTTTGTTGTTTTAACAAGTGGCATGGCTGGAATAATGTTTGGAAATTCAGTAAAGATGGTAAGAAATAGGGAGTGCTGAGAATGTCTTCAAATAGGAAGTTACATCAAGGAAGATAACTGAATGATTTCATTGTGGAATGTGCAGTAAGCTGAAAACGTCAGGACAAAGAATCAATGTTCAATGATTGCTATTGACTGCCACTATTCCTAAAAAGATTGCCAGGATGTGAAGGTATGTGGAAATGTGAATAGCTACTATTGACAGTATCCTTATACCTTAGTTACCCTACTCAGTTGTAGAAGTGTGGTAATAAAGGATAAAGAGATTTGTGAATCACTATGAAGTCTTGGGTTCATGAACTACTTTTACTGGCACTATAAGTAGACGAGTGCCATTGGAATTCAGACACTGAAGTTTAGAATAACTTTATTTGTAAGTTCCTTGCTCATAAGATTTATGAGAACTGTCATATGCAAGCCTATTTTGAAGGAAAACAATTACAACATATTATTCATAATCATTAGTTGCCTCCCCACCCCACTGCCCCTCACATACACATACTTTCTCTCTCTCTCTGTCTCTCTCTCTTTCTCTCATCTCTCTGTCTCTCTCATCTCTCTCTCCCTCATCTCTCTCTCTCTCTCTCTTTTTGAGGGTAGAATTCTGAGATTAGATCGTTAAGAAACCAAATAATAATTATGTGCTTGGAATTTCCTAGAATTCAAGGCAATATGCATCGTTTACTGCATCTGCCAAATTCTCATCCAGGTACTAATCAATTTGACTTACTTTGGTAAGTATACATATGAATAAAATAGAGAAATTAGACTGCCTTCAAGTTAATAAATTCATAAAACAAAGAATTTTATAGAATTTCTAATGTATGCTAAATAAATACTAATGTGTCTTTTGATCTGACACGAACAGACCTGGAATTAATGTCTTAATTTGGATCGCAGGTATCAGTAGATTTCATGATCCCTTGCTCTCTCTCCGTTTCCCTATGCTAACATAACCTAGGCTACAAGGGGACTATCTTCAGGTTAAGATATTAACAAAAGACAAAAGAAAAAGTTTTTGCTCTGCCTTTCTCATAGTGATGATATATTCATGCTTCTGATGTGCTGCACACTCAGATTTGTTAGATTTCTTTTGAAAGCGCATTATCAGTGTATCCACTGTTTTCATGTTTTAAAATAAAAGATTCAGCCATAATTAAAATTTTATCATCTGTAACAGAGATACTCATTTTTGTTCAACTTTATAAATACATTTTTTCACTAATAGACTTTATTCTTTTCTTTCTTCTTTCTTTTTTTTTTTTTTTTTTTTTTTCTCGAGACAGAGTTTTGCTCTTGTTACCCAGGCTGGAGTGCAATGCTGTAATGTTGGCTCACTGCAACCTCCACCTCCTGGGTTCAAGCGATTTTCCTGCCTCAGCCTCCCGAGTAGCTGGGATTACAGGCACCCGCCACCATGCCCAGCTAATTTTTTGTATTTTTAGTAGAGACGGGGTTTCACTATGTTGACCAGGCTGGCCTCGAACCCCTGGCCTTAAGTGATCCACCCACCTCAGCCTCCTAAAGTGCTTGGATTACAAGCGTGAGCCACCGTGCCTGGCTGACTTTATTCTTTAGAAGAGTTTAGAGGTATGTAAAATTGGGCAGATAGAACAGAGATCTCCAATACCTGACCCTGATACACACACAATTTTCCTTATTTTAACATCTTGCTTTAGTATAGTACATTTATTACAATTAATGAACTAATATTGACATGTCATTAACTGAAGTCCATGGCTTAAATGGAGATTCACTCTTTGTTCCTTTGTACACTATTTGTACAGTTCTGTGCGGTTTGACAAATATATAATGTCATATATCTGCTAGTAGACTATTACACAAAACAGTTTTACTGCCCTAAAAACTCTCTATGCTCCACCTATTATCTCTCCCACCATCACCACCATCGCCAGCAACAACTGACTTTTATTGTCTCTACTCTTTTCTTATCCAGACTGTCAAACAGTTGGAATCATACAGAATGTATTATTTTGACTGTTTTTTTCACTTAAATGCTATATGTATTTAAAGCTCCTTCCTGTCATCTAATTGGCTTGATAGTGCCTTTCTTTTTACTGCAGAACAATATTACATTTTATGGATATAGCACAATTTATCCATTCACTTATTGATGGATATCTTGGTTACTTCCAGTTCTGTGAAATTATGGATACATATGCTATCAAGATGTTTGCAGGTTTTTATGTAGCTATAGGTTTCAACCCAACTGCGTAAATACTTAGGAACATGACTGCTGGACCATGTGGTAAGACCATGTTTAGCTTTGTAAGAAATTACCAAGCTGTCTTCCATAGTGGCTGTATCATTTTTTAAAAATTTTCTTATCAATGGATGAGAGTTTCTGTTGTTCTACATCCTAGTCAGCATTTGATATACTCAGTGTATTTTTTTGTATTTTAGCCATTTTAATAGGTGTGTGGTATTATAGTTTTTTAATATGCAATTACCTTATGACATACAATGTTGAGCACCTTTGCATAGGCTTATTTGCAGTTTGTATATCTTCTTTGGTGAAATGCCTGTTCAGATCTTTTGCCCAGTTTTTGTTTTTTTCTCATTATTAAGTTTTAAGGGATCCTTGTATTTTTAGACACACCTCCTTTATCAGAAATGTGTTTGGCAAATGTTTTCTCCTAGTCCATGGCTTGCCTTTTTATTTTATTGACAGTGTTCTCCAAAGAGCAGAACTTTTTAATTTTGCTAAACTCAAACTTACCATTTTTTTTCTTTCATGAATCGTACTTTTGGTGTTCAGTCTGAAAACTCATTGCCTAACCTATGGTTACCTACATTTTCTCCTTGTGTTAGCACCTAGGAGTTTTACAACTTTGCATTTTACCTTTAGATCTATGACCCCTTTCAATTTTTTCAAAAAGTCTGTGTCTATAGTTATATTTTTGCATAGAGATGTCCAATTTTCCAGGACATTTGTTGAAAAGATTATCATTTCTCCACTGAATTGCCTTTATTCTTTTATCAAAGATCACTTCACTGTATTTCTGAATCTATTTCTGGGCTCTCTATTCTGTTCCATTGATCTATTTGTCTTTTCTTTCATCAATATTACAATGTCTTGACACTGTAGTTTCATAGGAAATCTTAAAGTTCTGTAGTGTCAGTCCATGAACTTTTCTTATTCGGTATTGTGCTCTCTGCTCTGGGTCTTTAGAATTTTCATACAAATTTTAGAATCAGTTCATCAATATCCACAAAATAACTTGCCTTGATTTTTACTGGGATTGAGTTGAATCTATAGATAAAGATGGGAATGCTTGACATCTTAATTATATTGAGTATTGTTACAAAAGAACATGAATTATCTTTCCATTTATTTATATCATCTTCGATTTTCTTCACAAGTTTAGTTTTCTTCATATTGATTCTATACATATTTTATTAGATTTATATCTAAGCATTTAATTTCTTTGGTGCTAATATAAATGGTACTGTGTTTTTAATTTCAAATTTCATTAATTTATTACTACCATATAGGAAACAACTGACTTTTGTTTTAACATTGTATCTGCAATCTTGCCATAAATACTTCTTAGTTCCAGGATATTTTTTGTGAAATGGTTGGTATTTTCTACATAGACAATCAAGTTATTTATGAATAGACACAGTTTTATTTCTTTCTTTCCAATCTATATAGTTTTATTTTCTTTCCTTGTCTTATTGAATTAGTTAGCTCTACTTCCAGTACAATATTTAATAAGAATGGGAAAAGAGGACATCTTTACTGTTCCCAGTTTTAGGGGAAAGCATCTAGTTTCTCACAATTGGTGAGGTAAACTTGTAAGATTTTTGTATATGGTCTTCATCAAATTGCAAATATTCCCCTCAACTAGTGTGCTGAGAGTTTTTAATCACAAATGAGTGTTGGATTTTGTCAAATGTTTTTATGTATCCATTGAAGTGTATAATTTTTATTCATTAGCTTGTTATTGTGATGAATATCTTAATAATTTTTTAAAATGTTGAATCAGCCTTGCATGCCTGGAATAAATCCCACTTTGTCATAGTATATAATGCTTTGTGTACATTACTGAACTTGATTTGCAAATATTTGGTTAAAGTTCTTAAAAACTCTATTGATGAGAATATTGGTCTGTAGTTTCCCTTTCTTGTAATATTTTGTTGGATTTTGGTATTAAGGTAATGCTGGCCTCATTGAATGATTTAGAAGGTCTCTGTTCTCCATAAATGTTTACAGAATTTATCAGTGAACCATGTGGGCCTGGTGGCTTGCGATTTTTTGTAAGATTATTAATTATTTTTTAATTCCTTCTTAGATATAGGTCTATTCTTATTCTCTGTCTCCTTATGTGAGTTTTAGTAGTTTACGTCTTTCAATGAATTAACCCATTTCACCTAGGTTGTCAAATTTATGGACATACAGTTTTTCATAACATCAACCCCCAAGGACCTTGAAAGGATTATAATGATGAACCCTCTTTCATTTCTGATAGTAGTAAATTGTATCTTCTCTTTTTATTTTGTCTTGGTTATCCTGACAAGAGTTTTATCAATTGTATTTATTTTTTCAATAAATCAGCTTTTTGTTTTATGGATTTTCTTTATGGATTTTTTTTGTCTTCAATGTCAAGTTATACACTATTTTCTCTTTCTTTTATTCTGCTTCCTTTAGAATTATGTTTCTCTTATTACAGGTTTAAGGTGGAGGCTTAGATTAATGAGGCTTAGATCTTTATTTCTAATATATGAATTCAATGCTATTAATTTCCTGCTTAGCAACTGCTTTTACTAAGTCCTACAAATTTTGATAAGTGGCATTTTAATTTTTATTTAATTGACAGTATTTTAAAATTTCTGTTGAGACTTCTTCTTTGATCTCATTTTTTAATTAACTCTGACAGTCTTTATTTTTTAATTGGTGTATTTTGACCATTTATGTTTATAGTGATTACTAGTGTATATAGTTGAATTAATATTTATCATGTTTGCAACAATTTTTTACTCTTTGTCATTTTTGTTGAATTTTTTACAGCTCCTTTTTCTGCCTTCTTTGGTTTTAATTGGGCAGTTTATATGATTCCATCTTATCTCCTCTCAGCATTTCCATCATACATTTTTAAATTGTTTTACTGTTGACCCTAAGGTTTACAACATACATTTATAATTATTCTAAATCCACTTTCAAATAACACTATACCAATTCCTGAGTAGTGCAGATATCATATAGCAGAGTATTTTCAATTCTTTCTTGCTGTTTCTTAATTTCACTCATCCACACACTGTAATCACTCCATATATTATTGCTATAATTACTTGAACAAACATTATCTATTTGGTTAATTGTGAATCATAAAAATACATTATTTTATTTTACTTCATACATTTCTTCTCTGATGCTCTTCCTTAATGTAGATCTCAGTTTATGACACATATTATTTTTCTTCCATTTAAATAATTTCTTTTAAAATTTTTTGCAAAATATGTCTACTTGTGACAAATTGTCTCATTTTCTTTGTCTCAGAAAGTCTTTATTTCTCTGTCACTTATGAAGGGTAATTTCACTGGAGACAGATTTCTAGGTTGGTGGTTTCTTTCTCTCAACACTTTAAATATTTAACTGCATTCTCTTCTTGCTTGTATTGTCTCTGAATAGACATTTGATGTAACCCTTGTCTCTCTGTAAGTTTTCCATTCTCTATATTCTTTTAAGATTTTCTCTTTGTCTTTGATTAACTGCAGTTTGAGTCTGAATATGATATGTCTAGGTACACTTTACATACATATATATATATATAATTATTTATTCTCTAGTGTTCTTTAAGTTTTCTTGATCTGTGCTTTGGTGTCTGTCATTAATTTTGGAAAATTATCAGATATTATTGATTCAATTATCTATTCCTTTCATTTATTTCTTATTTCTTCTGCTATTTCCATTACTTATATATTATGTTTTTTGTAATTGTTCCATAGTTATTTGATATCTGTTGATTTTTTTCTCTCTCTCTGTTTGCATTTATATTTGGAGCCCCATTATTATTTCCTTGGCAATGTCCATTCTACTGTTGAGATCATGAAAGTCATTTTTCAGTATTACACTGAACAGTTAACATTGTGACAGTGTTTTTTATTTCTAGAATTTTTTTATTGATTCTTAGAGTTTCGATTTATCTGCTTACATTAGCTGTCTGTTTTTTTCTTATTATCTAAATTTCCACTAGGGCTCTTAACATACTAACAATAGTTATCTTAAATTATCTATTTAATAATTTTCGAATCTGTGTCAATTCTGAGTTTGGTTCTACTGTGCGCTTTGTTTTTGCAGACAGTGATTTTTTGTTATATTTTTACTTTTAGTGTGTCTAGCAATTTTTTTGTTGTTGAAAGCAACTCAACTATTACTGGATAATATAAACTCGTAGAATTAGGGTTTTAATGTGAGGTTTTATGTTAATTCTTCTGGGAGCTGGACTTCATGTGATGTTTGCAGCAGTTGTAGGTCCAAGAGACTTCAGTTTTCTCAAGTTTCCTCGTTTTGTTTACTTTAGTTTTTTCCATCTTCCTATCTTTGGGTTTCCTAAGAATGACTTCTTTAATAAAATCTGCCTTCAGGTTCTCTCAGTTGTCATTCACTGTTGTTATTCTAGAGGTGTATTAATGTGCTAGTAAGATGTTGAGGAGGGGAAGCATTCTATAAACTTATGACTAAATCTTTCTTTTAGTGGCCAAAATCCCCCTTCTGTGACCTTCAGAAGTGCTTCTTAGACTTTTTTGCTCTTTACTTTATGAAAGTCAACAAGGCTAGAGGGTACTGGAGTTGGGTACTTGTCCTTTCCTCAGATTTCACAAGCCTCTGGTAGTTTCCCTTGAAGAATGGGCCTTTGTTACAGAGAACAATCCAAGTTTATTTCAGTATAGTCACTTTTCACCTGAGCATTTTTGAAATGACTATTTCCCTCTAGACTACATAATCTGAACATAACTTTTACATGCACTGGGAAACAACAAATTTACGTGCATCACTTTATTATGATATTTGTTTTCTTAAGGTGATCTGGAACAAAATTCACAATATTTCTAAGGTATGCCTCTTTAGTTGTGTCTCGGGATAGGGAGGGCTGAGAAGGAGAGAAATGAGTGAATAGCTGTTCAATTGAGCAAGTCAGAACACACACAGCACTTACCAATTACATATGCCTTCTTATATGGGTGTGAGTCATGGTGCCCCAATACAATTACCTTAGTAACATCAAAGATCATTGATCACAGAGCACCATGACAGACATAATACTAATAAAAAAGTTCCTGGAGGAAATTAAAAATGCTACTTCAGTAAACAAAGGAATGGTAAAAGAGTGAAACAGCCTTATTACTGATATGGAGAAAGTGTTAGCCATCTGGATAGATCAAACCAGTCACAATATACCCTTAAACCAAAGCCTAATTCAGAACAACGCTCTAACTCTCTTCAATTATATGAAGCCTGAGAGAGGTAAGGAAGCTGCAGAAGAAAAGTTTGAAGCTAGCAGAGGATGGTCCATCAGGTTTAAGAAAAGAAGCCATATCCATAACTAAAAAGGTAAAGTGAACCAGTTAAGTGCTAATATATAAGCTGTAGGAAGTTGTACAGAAGATCTAAGATCATTGATAAGGGTGGCTACACTACAACAACAGATATTTCAGTGTGGACCAAACAGCCTTATATTGGAAGAAGATGTCATCTAGGGCTTTCACTGGTCACCCAAGAGTTCCAATGGAGATGTACAAGGACATGAATGTTTTCATACCTGCTAACGCAACATCCAACATCCACTCTGTAGCCCATGGATCAAGGAACCACTTCAAATTAGAGTCTTATTATTTAAGAAATACATTTCGTAAGGCTATAGCTGCCTTAGATAGTGATTTACCTGATGGAACTGGGCAAAGGAAATTGAAAACCTTCAGGAAAGGATTCACCATTCTAGACACCACTAAGACCATTCTGGAGTCATGGTAGGAGGTTAAAATATCAACATTATCAGGAGTTTGAAAGAAGTTGATGCCAACCCTTATGAATAACTCTGAGGAGTTCAAGACCTTCGGTGGAGGACATAACTGCAGATGTGATGAAAATAGCAAGAGAAAAAGAATTAGAAGTGGAGCCTACTGATGTGACTTAATTGCTGCAATCTGATTATAAAACTTGAATGGGTGAGGAGTTGCATCTTGGAGATTAACAAAGATAGTGGTTTCTTGATGTGGAATCCACTCCTGTTAAAGATGCTGTGAGCATTGTTGAAATGACAACAAAGAGAATATTACATAATATTACGTAATCTCAGAATACTACACAATATTAGAATATTACATAAAAGTTGGTAAAGGCAGCAGCAGGGTTTGAGAGCACTGACTCCAATTTTGAAAGAAGTTATACTGTGAGTAAAATGCTATCAAATAGCATTGCATGCCACAGAGAAATCATGCATGAAAGCATGAGTCAATCAATGCGACAAATTTCATTGTTGTCTTATTTTTAAAAACCACCACAGCAACCCCAGTCTTCACCATACACCATTCTGATCAGTCAGCAGCCATCAATATTGAGGCAAGACCCTCCAGCAGCAAAATGATTAAGGCTCACTGAGGATTCTGATGATGGTAAGCATTTCTAAGCAATAAAGTATTTTTAAATTAAGATATGCTCATTCTTTTACCATAATGCTGTTGCACACTTAATAGACTACATTATAGTGTGAACATAACTTTTATATGTGTAGGGAAACCAAAATATTCATGTAAGTCACCTTATTATGATATTCACTTTATTGTGGGTGGTCTGGAATCAAACCCACAATGTCTCTGAGTCATGCTTGTAGTTAGTTACTGACTTTAACAGTTTATGATTCAAATCAGTTGACCTGGGCTATGCCTCTCTGTATTTAACTCTGTCTTCAGATTGTGGTATGGCCATTTGCCCCGTGACCTCAATTTTCTAATGAACCTAAGAAAAATTGTTGGTTTTCAGTTTGTACAACTGTTTTTTTTTTTCTTTTGAGGATAGAAATGATAATCTCCAAACTTTGCTGAAACCTGAAGTGTTTCAAAAAATCTGAAGTCTTTAAAATATATTTGAAAGTATTACAAATTATGTGCATACCAGTATTTAAAGAAAGAATGACAAATATATGCAGAAAAATTTGTCTAGCTCATGCTCATTTTTAAATCAAAAATATATATTATTTGTTTTTAAAAAACATTGGAAAAATTTTTAGTGTTTCTCAAAATGTATATTTCTTCCACTTTTTAGGTCTATAAATGTTTATCAGTGAAACCTAAACATTTTTGTAAAAAGTTTTAGCCTGTTAAAAGATAGGTTTCTACTCATTTTTAGAACAGTTAATAACCTTTATATTAAAGTCTGTGGTCTCTTCAGTAGCCAAGGACATTTTACAGTGAAATAATTTTCTGGTTTCTGTATAAAAGAACTAAGAAGTCCTTGAAATGAAGTATTTTCATTTTTGTCTTCATGCCACTTACTCTGTCTGGATCTTTTTACATCGTCCTGGCTCACAGGTTTCCTTTCCTTTCATTACAGTTATTTGCATGTCTGACTAATCTGTAGCCTTATAAGCCTTTGGAGGTACAGAAAAAGGGACTTTATCATCAGTGTCTCACTCATACACCGAGCATAAGCTTTTAGCCATAAACATAGAATCTTGAAATCTTAGATCACACAAAAACAATTTTCTCTTCATTTTCCAGGGAGAAAATTAAAATAGAACATAATCAAATTGATTAAATATATTAAGCAAAATGGCAAGAACAATGGTGAAAGAATAAGTGTACTTTCTACTCACTCCCTACTGAAGCCATCATATTCTATATATTATACTTTAATTGCCATATTTATGAATTATTGAGTAATTCTCTTAATTGATTCCAGACTCAGAAAATAAAAAAGAAGTATTATTTTTTGACTTCTAAATTCTCAACAATGAATAACATCTGAGATAACAGGAGTCAGTTCACATATGGGTAATTTCTTAAATAAATATATTTTATATTAATCTCTCTTGGGAAGATGTAATAGTATAATAGTATAGAAAGTGTTATTTTGGTTATTTAATTTAAAGATAAATTTATATAGGCCACTGTCTTAGCCCATTATAGCTTCTGTAACAAAATACTATAAACTGAGTAGCATATAAATAACAGAAATTTATTTGGCACTGCTCTGTATCGAGGCAACCAGCCCCTAATATTTCAAAGTAGGTTCTTTTCTATTTTCCCTAAGTGCCGGCCAGTCTGAGAAATTAAGAGAAAGAGTACAAAGAGAGAAATTTTACAGCTGGGCATCCGGGGGTGACATCACATATTGGTAGGACCATGATGCTGACTCCAAGCCACAAAACCAGCAAGTTTTTATTAGGAGTTTTAAAAGTTGGTAGGGGTGGAGGTTACCAACAAGGAGTAGGTCACAAGGATCACATGCTTCAAAGGGCAGTAAAGATTATAAGGTGAAGGCAAAATTAGAATTACTGATGAGGGTCTATGTCCCGCTGTGCATGCATTGTCTTGATAAACATCTTAAAAGAGGACAGGGTTTGAGAGCAGACAACCAGTCTGACTAGAATTTACCAGGTTGAAATTTCCCAATCCTAGTAAGCCTGAGGGTACTGCAGGAGACCAGGGCGTATTTCAGTCCTTATCTCAACTGCATAAGATAGATAGTCCCAAAGCAGCCATCTATAGACCTACCCACAGGAATGCATTCCTTTCCTAGGGTTATTCCTTGCTGGGAAAAGAATTCAGCGATATTTCTCCTACTTGCACATCCATCTATAGGCTTTCTGCAAGAAGAAAAATGTGGCTCTATTCTGCCTGACCCCACAGGCAGTCAGTCAGACCTTATGGTTATCTTCCCTTGTTCCCTGAAAAATCACTGTTACTCTGTTCTTTTTCAGGGTGCACTGATTCCATGTTGTTCAAAAACATATGTTTTACAATCCATTTGTACAATAGTGGTCCTGAGGTGATGTACATTCTCAGCTTACAAAGATAACAGGATTAAGAGATTAAAGTAAAGACAGGCATAAGAAATTATAAGAGTATTAATTGGGGAAGTGATAAATGTCCATGAAATCTTCACAATTTATTTTCAGAGAATGCAGTAAAGACAGGCATAAGAAATCATAAAAGTATTAATTTTGGGAACTGATAAATGTCCATGAAATCTTCACAATTTATGTTCTTCTGCCTCAGCTCCAGCCAGTCCCTCCGTTCAGGGTCCCTGACTTCCCGCAACAGTTCTGGAGGCTAGGAAGTCCAAGATTAAGGTGCCAGCAGATTTGGTGTCTGATGAAGGCCTGTTTCTTGGTTTGTAAATATCTACCTTCTCACTGCATGCTCACATGGTAGAAAGCACACAGCAGTTCTCTAAGACTTCTTTTATAAGGCCAATAATTCCATTCATTAGGGGTCTGTCCTCTTGGCCTAACTACCTCTCAACAACCCCATCTCCTAATACTATCACATTGATGATTAGATTTCAACATATGAATTTGGGGGAATAAAAACATTCAGAATATAACAGTAATCAAGTTATTGCCATTAAAATATTTGGTATATAGCTTTATTGACATTATTGGCTTTATATATCCAAATAGTTCAGGCTATAATATTGATGCTTCCTCTCTTGAATTGACCATAGGAGCCAATGAGAAAGAAGCCACTGCATCTGATGTGACAGTACTGGTGGAAAAGGAGCAGAATGGGGAAAACCCTCTTTCTGATTCTTTGTGCATCCTGTTACCATTACATTGTTTAGGCCTTCACATAGATGTTGCCTCATAAGAGAAGCTGGCTCTAATAATATAACATAAAGTAGACTTCCAGTTTCTATATCTAACCGTTGAATTATTACTGATGCTTCATAAATCCCGACTGATAATTTTGAACCCTAATACATTTCTTTATAAGGTAAAACCCACTGACTTTGTCTTGGTTTGAAATTAGTTATAGAAAATATTGTGTACTTAATGAGTATTAGTCCTGTAAGAATGTTCTCCTTCCTTCTTCTATACAATATATTCAGTTTCAGTACTAGTTCTTGGTGCTAGACAAAAAAGATCAAGACAGACAAAATTCTTGATTACATAAAGCTTACATTATAACAAGTGACTGAAACCTAACAACAAAAAAATGATTTTTGGATAAGTGGAACGAGTACAGGGAGAAATGAGCAATTTAGGAATTTTTCCCCTTTCCCTTTGAAACATCTTCTCTATCCAATAAACACATATGGTACCAAGGTTAAAAGGCGGGTGTTGAGAGTTAGGGGTTTTTAATATCAACCCACATTATGGTAGACAAGAAATGAGACACATTTTCCCCCCTACCTTTAGTTTCAATGCCAACTAACAAAGCATGCCCAAATCATATGAAGAAGCAGAAATCGTAGATGCAAAGAGTTTGAAAATAATCATTTCTGAAATTCTTTCAAATTTGATGATTGACTATTGGACAGAGGTAAGTAGAAACCTGGAAAGTAAAAACTGACCACTTTCTTTTTACATCATGAAAAAGACACAAGAAATTTATGATGATGCCAAGCATCAAAAAATAGAAGATTTCCATGTAAGTATATTTTTGATGTTAAAGAAAAATGAAATTACTTTAAAGTGAACATTTTACTGCATCCAAATGATATTTATGAGAAATCATAGTAATGTAATTTTTAAAACTCATACTTTTAAAATCATTTATTTGCATCTAAGTAGCTTAAAATCCAATTATTTCCAAGTTAATTTTAAGAATTTACCCATAATTTTACCTTAAACATAACTAATTACAATATTTTCTAGACTTATAACTAGAGTTGTACTTCATGTATGGAGGATTATAGTCATTGCATAATTTATGAATCGTGATGCTGGCAAGCCTAGTTGTAGATATGTGAGGTCTCCTTGCAATAGAGATCCAGGGTCCATTGTCCAGTTTCCTAGATCAGCTGTGGCATCAGCAATAGCAGCAGTAACTCCTATGACTTCCTAATTCCTGACTCATAATTATTGTGTTTCTTTCTCAAATCTACAGGGAGGTCAGGGGCAGAGACAGCAAAAACTAAAGTAGGTTCTTATTCCAGCATAACTCTAGTGGTGGGATCTGAAGTAGTAGTTCTCATGATTGGACAGCTTTTCATTATTCTGGGAATCATTCTACATTTCAGCAGCATTTCAAAAGATCCTATTCTGTTTCAAATATCTAAGAGTCTTTTGTTGCCTGCACTGAACCTTGAACAGATAGCAATGGCAAACAACAACAACAACAACAAAAAACTCACTATTTTCTTTCAAATTTTTAAGTCATAGAGATTAAAATATTTGCTTGCTATATTGATAAATAAGTATTGATAGGACATTTGAACATAAATGAATGGATGTAGAAAAGATGCACAAATGTAGAGACAAAAGAAAAAAAGATGTATGTGATGTGAAAAGAAGTAAGGTTTTATAAAACATACTACAAAAAATTATTCTGCTAAAGCACACATTATAAATCAAGCCTCTGACATTATCTGCCAACAATAGAAAGAAAAATACAATATACGCCCACATCATCCTTTTTAATAGATAAATGGCTTCCTATTTTGAGAAGTGAATATATCCTTCTCCTAAAAGAGTATTTTGAAAGCTTGAATTGCTTTTTTCTTTAACAAAAATACCAACCATCTAAAACTAAAAGTGGTCAAAAATATCTTTTCTTAGTAGTCCATTAGTAAGTTTTCTGATATTAATTGTTCATATATTCTTGGCAACCCTTCATATGCTATAGATTATCAAGTGGATCAGTCCTTCTTTAAGAGGTCAATTTAAGGATAACCTTTCTACATGTAAAGAAAATCTAGAGGATAAACTCAAATAATTAAACTGAATTATCAACCTGATACAACCATCAGAAATGAAATACTGTGAACTATGTAGGGATAATCATTTAGTGTACAGCAGCCCCAGAATGAGTTTACCAGCGTGGCAAGCAGCTGGTATATAGGTAGTCTCCACAAAGGCACTGTGCCATTTGATGTAGGGGACAGCAGGTGACTGAGGATTTATTGTAGCCCAAGTACTTCTGATCTGGAGAATCAAGCAATTCTGGCACAAAGAAAAATATGTTAGAGAACTAATCTGATAAGGAAAAGAATTTATGTCCGGTTTTTTCACAGGGAATCAGAACCACCTTACTTGCCTAAATATCTTGGGTTGAAAATCTGCAAGAGAGATATTTAAATATTAATATTTTACATCTGGCCAGGCACAGTAGTGCATGCTTGTAGTTTCTGCTACTCAAGAGGCTGAGGTGGGAGAGTCACTTGAGCCCAGGAGTTTGAGTCAGCCTGGGTAACATAGTGAGACCCTGTCTCTAAAAACAATAAATATTTTTAGCCTCTAAGCCCTTTAAACTAAGTTAAGATGAAAATAAAATTTGTCAAAACTTATAGAATCCCTTTTTTTTTCCTAAGATGATGGGTTAGAGGCATTATTAGCATGCCTCTACCACTTGGAAAGACAAAATAGTGTGTAGAGATTGACACTGTGAACTTTTTTTTTTGCCAAGAAGCAACACAAGAACTTAACAGAAAAGCTTAAAGAAACCACAGACTCTTTGAAAAAAAGCAGTGGGAAACAGTCTACACCAGGAACTAGGAAGAAAACTGTGAGTTTGAAGACAGACTGCTTCTGTGACATAAACTCCCACTGGGGAGCCAGGCAATCTAGGCTATGGGGGAATGCCTAACCCTACCTAGTTCTGAGGCTGATTTAGTGAGTGGTGAAGAATATATGAGAAGGAGCAGCATCAGGACGTTCTTTGCGGGGATGGAGGAAGGCCATTCCTGATTCTACCTCACAGATAACCTGGTGGAAGTCAACCAGGGAACTCAGACAGTGGTCACAGGTTGAGAGAAGTGCCTGAGATTTGCAATATAATCTTGAGTGGGAATAACCGCCTCGGACCGAACCAAGGGGCGAGCAGGAGGTGTGTTATAGCCACAGGCACAGAAGCTGGATGCTCATGCTTTGCAGGTGGGCTAGGAGGGGCATGGCCTGAAATTTGCGGTTTGTATCTTGGTTGGGAAGGCTTATGGCCTCAGGCAGTTTTGGATCTGAGCACAGGCTGCCTAGATCATAGCTAGTTGCTTCTAGCAGAACACTGTGGGTGTAAGACCCGCCTTGCCAAGTACATGGGAACTGAGTGGGGTTTACTGCCACCTGCTACCTCCTTTTCCCATGCAGAGTCTTTTGTGCAGCAGATACAGCTGTGCCCCTTCCTGGAACATTATTCTAGTGGCCAAGGAACTGCCCTGAGATCCGTATTGGGGCCGCTGCCTGCACTTGCTTGTGGAGAGCCAAGTGCAGACTTGCCTGACCCAGACCTCACTGGGCTTTGCCCCTCCATCCACCCTGGTAGCATTACACAATGGACAAGGACTTCCGAAAGGTCCATGGCCCCATCCACTGCCTGAGACACTAGAGTACCTCCCCTGGGTAACATAAAGCAAGCACAAACACCATTGCTACCATTGCAGCTGATGCTCTTTTGTAAAAGCCACCTCCTGGCTGGAGGCCAATTGGCATAACCCATTAAGACATCTGCAAATAGAATAATACAGTGCTCAGGAAGGAGAAAACTTTTGCACAACCTCACCTATCACCATTTCCTGCATCACCCTGGCTATCCATGGGGTCTTGACTTTGTCCATGTGACTAGTACATTACTACTACAGCTAGCATTTGAGAAAGCCAACACATTAAGGCTATTTATAACCAAGGAAATCTCAGATTCTACATTACTGCCCTTCCACTCCCACCAGAACCAGCACTGGTACCCACTGCTTGGAGACTAGAGGACAGGTCACATAACTTGATCCCTTAGAGATATTCCCCAACACCAGCCTGGGGTATGGCATCCCTACTTAGTGGCTAGACCCAGAGAAGCAGAAGTATTTACAACATTCTGGCCCTCAGGGATAGCTACTTTTAGGGAAAAGGGGAGTGTACCACATGAAGGAAACGCCTCATGGACAAAAGCAAAATAAAACCAAAAATAGCACAGACTGCAGACCCTGAGTTCCTGAAATTTCCACTTGTAGAAATTTTCTTTCAGTAGAGATACACGTGCAGTACTAGGCTCAGTGGGGAAAGTCTGCAGCTCTATCCCAACAGTCAGGCAGCCCAAGTGCTTACAAAGGGTCTTGGAGAAGGGGACTTCTCCTTCTCAGCCACCATTGCAGACACAGGTAGGGCTTCTCCAATGAGTGCTCCACATGAGTACATCTGTAGACAGCCTCTCTGGAACACTTCATGGTGAATGCATCCCCATAGGAGGAGTGCCCCGCAGGTTTAGGCTTGCATGAGAGGTAGAGTCAAAATCCTTCCCTCCTTGGAACATTAGCATTCCTGCAGATAAAAAGAGGTGCCTGTCTGGTCCCAATAGCTGGCACACCAGGTCAGGAGAGTGAATGGGAAGCAGATTGCTTTCCTGCTGGCATGAAAGGAGACCTGTGGTAATTGCCTCCCTTTCCCCTGAAAAGACCTCAGCACATTTCACTGACAGCTTCCGCAGCTGCCTCTGTCAAGGCTGGGACCTCTGCCCACAATTGGGGTATTGCATTTACCCACCTGCTTTAGCTACAGCCAGTTTTTGCCCATGGGTATCTCCTACTGGCCTGAGGCCTGAACCGTTCAACCCAGTGAATAAAATACTGGGAAATAAGTGTAAAGTGAACACCACTGGGGAATGAGATAAGCTTCATAAGATCTCTGCCATTCCAGCCCCACAGGAGAAAGTGACCCTGCTACTACAATCAGCATCTGAGAAAGCCATCACACAAAGATTCCCTAGAACTAAAGAACTTATACAAAGTCTTCACCACTGGAAGCACCCAGAGCCAAAGCTAGGTAACAATAAACTATAAACATTAAAGTCACATCCTCAAGGGAAAGAAAGACATTTTTTTTAAAAATCTCAAATAAATAAATAAATTAAAAATAATTAATAAACGGCGCTGGGAAAACTGGCTAGCCATACGTAGAAAGCTGAAACTCGATCCGTTTCTTACACCTTATACAAAAATTGACTCAAGATGGATCAAAGACTTACATGTTACACCTAAAACCATACAAACCCTAAAAGAAAACCTAGGCAAAACCATTCAGGACATAGGCATGGGCAAAGACTTCATGACTAAAACACCAAAAGCAATGGCAACAAAAGCCAAAATAGACAAATGTGATCTATTTAAACTAAAGAGTGTCTGCACAGCAAAATAGACTATCAGCAGAATGAACAGGCAACCTACAGAATGGGAGAAAATTTTTGCAATCTACCCATCTGACAAAGGGCTAATATCCAGAATCTACAAAGAACTTAAACAAATTTACAAGGAAAAGCAAACAACCCCATCAAAAAGTGGGTGAAGGATAGGAACAGACACTTCTCAAAAGAAGACATTTATGCAGCCAACAGACGAAAAAAATGCTTATCATCACTGGTCATCAGAGAAATGCAAATCAAAACCACAATGAGATACCATCTCACACCAGTTAGAATGGTGATTATTAAAAAGTCAGGAAACAGCAGATGCTGGAGAGGATGTGGAGAAATAGGAACGCTTTTACACTGTTGGTGGGAGTGTAATTTAATTCAACCATTGGGGAAGACAGCATGGTGATTCCTCAGGGATCTAGAACTAGAAATAACATTTGACCCAGTCATTCCATTACTGGGTATATACCCAAAGGATTATAAATCATGCTACTAAAAAGACACATGCACACGTATGTCTATTGTGGCACTATTCACAATAGCAAAGACTTGGAATCAACCCAAATGTCCATCAAAGATAGACTGGATTAAGAAAATGTGGCATATATACGCCATGGAATACTATGCAGTCATAAAAAAGGATGAGTTCATGTCCTTTGCAGGCACATGGATGAAGCTGGAAACCATCATTCTCAGCAAACTATCACAAGGACAGAAAACCAAACACCACATGTTCTCACTCATAAGTGGGAGTTGAACAATGAGAACACATGGACATAGGGAGGGAAACATCACACACTGGGGCCTGTCAGGGCGTGGGGGACTGGGAGAGGGATAGCATTAGGAGAAATACCTAATGTAAATGACGAGTTGATGGGTGCAGCAAACCAACATGGCACATGTATACCTATGTAACAAACCTGGATGTTGTGAACATGTACCCTAGAACATAAGTATAATAAAAAAATAAAATAATTATAATAGTCTAATCAAATGAGAGAGAACCAGAAAAATAATACTTGCAATAGGAAAAAACAAATTTCTGTAACACTCCCAAAGATCCCACTAAATCTCTAGCAGTGGATCCAAACCAAGATGAAATCTTTGAAGTATCGGATAAAGAATTCAAAGGTTGGTTATTAAGTTACTCAAGGAGATACAAGAGGAAGGTGAAAACCAACAAAGAATTTAAAAAAATTCAGGATATGCATGAAAAATTTTCTAAGGAGATAGATACTTTAAAGAGAAACCAATCAGAATTTCTGGAAACAATAAAACACATTTAGGGAACTATAAAATTTCGTGGAAAGTTTTAATGGACTAGACCAAGTAGAAGAAAGAATTTCAGAGGTCAAAGACATTATACTGATCACACAAAATAAAGAAACAAAAGAAACAAAGTCTCCAAGAAATATGGGATTATGTAAAATGGCCAAACATAAGAATTATATGTGTTCCCAAGGGAGAAGAAAAAGCAAAATGTTTGTAAAACCTATTTCAGAAATAATTGACAAAGTCTTTGTTGGCATTGCTAGAGATTTATACATTCAAAGCAAGAAGATAAAAGAACTCCTGGGAGATCCCTTGCAAAAAAGGACAGCACCAAGGCATGTGGTCATCAGGCAACTGTCAACATGATGGAAAAAGTTCTAAGAGCAGTAAGACAAAAGCATTAAACAACATATGAAGGAAAACCTATGAGACTAAAAGCAGACTTCTCAGCAGAAACCTACAAGCCAGAAGGGATTGAGGTCCTGTCTTCAGTCTCTTTAAACTTAATAACTGTCAGCTAAGCAATTTGTATTCAGCAAAACTAAATTTTATAAATGAAGAAGATATAAATCTTTCTCAGATAAGTAATTGCTGAGGGAATTTGTCAATACTGTACCAATATTGTGAGAAATTCTAAAAAGAGTTTTATAGGTCAATACACACTAGAACTTTTAGATAGATAAAGAAATGAAGGTTATTAATTTTAATGTAACTTTTTACACTTTGATGTTATAATGTATTAAAATATATAATATCCTGTTATATTTGATTATGTGGCAATGATATTTTTATATCGGCTTGGAATAAAGCTGCTTATTTGATGACATTAATATGTGTACTATGCTCACTACCTGAGTGACAGGATCAATCATACCCCAAACCTCAGCATCATTCAATATACTCATGTAACAAACCTGCATGTTCCCTAAGCTGAGGGTTCCTCTCCTATAATGCAACCTACTGAAATCCTAAGGACTTGATCTGATTTCTTTTTCTCTTACTTTTTCCATCTTTTCAGTGAGAAATACATATACAATGAATCTCTATTGATTCCAAAGTTCAGTTATACCATAATGATTTTGATTTATCAAAGTATTATATATCATGTATATCATATATACATGTGTATCATAATACTATGATAATATGTATCACAATATTAGCACATGTTAATAAACTTCTGCTTCTTTTTATTTTGTTCATTTGACTTTTGTTTTCAGGAGACTATCTCAATAAAGAACCGAAAAATAGAATTATAGTATAAGATAGTATGACACTATGTATCATATTATTATGCTCTCATGGTTTTATTATTTCAACACAAGACCAAAGGATATCCTCTAATTAATATGTAGGAAAATTACATATTTTCCTGTACAAGAAAGCCACAAGTAACCCACATTCTTGTATGTTGTTTTCAATTTACTATATTTTAATTAAAAAAATTCATAACTTTTGTTTGTTTTCCAATGTCAACTTTATTTGAAAGTACATATTTTGGCAAAAAGTCTGTGTTTCCTGGGATCCAATATAGATCATTACTGATGTAAAAGAATTTTATTTATTTACTTATTTATTTATTTGAGACAGTCTCTGTCACCCAGGCTGGAGTGCGGTGAAACTATCTCAGATCACTGCAACCCCCGCTTCCCTGATTCAAATGATTCTCCTGCCTCAGACTCCTGAGTAGCTGGGATTACAGGTACATGCCACCATGCCCAGTTAATTTTTGTATTTTTAGTACAGATAGGGTTTCGTCCTGTTGGCCAGCCAGATCTTGAACTCCTGAACTCTGGTGATCCACCCACCTCGGCTTGCCAAAGTGCTGGGATTACAGGTGTGAGCTACTGTGCCCAGCCCAAGAATTTTAAATATTAGATTCTCTTTATATATCTTTAGTTTGAAGAGATCATGCATTTCTGTACATTTATAATGCCTCATTAGGCTCTGTGTTAATTAGTAAATAATAATATCTCTTACAAAGTTAACAGGTATTAGGAGACCTGAGAATTCCATCTTTAGGAAATAGCTAAAGTTTAAGTACCAAAATAGGAGTACCTTTTAATGTATATTATTCATTGAAAGAGTATTTTATTTGGGAACACCTTGGTGGGAAAATTCCTTGCTATGTTTTGTCTAATCAGTTAACTCCAGGCAAAATTAGTCATTTAGGATTAAGTAGTGGTGGAGGGAGAAAACTTTTACCTTTTTCTTTTCTTTTCCCTCTTTTTAGGTTCTAAGTTGAGATACCCTCCTGAAAACAAAAGTCAAATTAACAAAAGAAAAAACAGCAGAAGTTTATTAACATGTGCTATACCCATCAAAAGGGAGAGGCCTCAGTCTCTCTCAAGGCAGTGGCTTAGGGGCCTTGTTTAAATAGTGTTTTAACAAAAAGCTATACATTCTATGTGACAAGACAAAAGAGAGAGCTGTTTCAGTCTTTTAAGGGGCGGGAAAATAGTAAATCTGTTCCCAGTTTCCTCCAGTGCCGGCTGGTGCCTTCTCTGCACTGATAAGCAAGTTCTGTCTCTAGGAAGAAAGGATTTATATGCTACCATAAGGCAAATAGAGGCTGAGGCAGAGTATTCTCTTGTGTGTTCACTGTCTTAACGATCCCCAATACTTTGGAAATAAGTGTTTTGTTTTCCTTTAAGTGGTTTCTTCTTTCATGAACTAAACAGCATTCTTTGGTAAAGAATTTTCATAAAGATTGGATACTTGTTCCAAGTGTGTTTTGTTTTTGTCATAATTGCTATTGTTGATTTACTTTTTTGAACAAGAAATCTTCCTGAATGTTTTCAGCTTTGTCAATATCTCAAGTAAACATATTTGTATTTTGAACCCACTTAAATATAAGCAATCTTCATCTTGGAAATGATAGTCATTTTCCAAAGAGAAAATATGTCAGAGATTTTTAAAGTTAAAATAATAAATATAAGTTAAAAACACACAGAATCAGGCATGTAAAACTACACGCACAAAATCATAGAGATTAGAATGCAGAACAGTGAAGAAACCAATTTGAGCAGAGGTTGTGTGCTATAGAACAGTTATATATAGGGCTGTAAAGATAATGTATGGAAATGGAATCATATTGGAGTTGTATATTGCAGCCAATGGAATATTTGAACACTGGACATTCTGAGAAGGAAAGGCACAGGATGACAGTCTTACTGTCATAACAAGATGAGTTAGTGAAGGAAGAGAGAATGAAGATTTCTTAAGGGCAGATGCTGCATTTTACTTATCTTTTTATCTCTATAGCACAGTATAGTGCCAAGAATGCAATATGTTTTAAGAAATAGTGAATGAAGTGCAGGAAAGAGATGGGAGCCCATTGAATAAACTAAATATTGGTTGAAATGGCCTAATCCAAAATCAGAGTAGTATTTAGAATCTCAGGACAAAGTATCAGAAAAATAAGGAATCAAAAATGACATTGAGTTTTTAACCTATTAAAGCACTGAAAGAAAGAGGAATGTCAAAAAATTAGCTAGCTTGGGAAAAAGTATTTTAGAAGTTTCAAATGTGATAATGGGAATAAATTGAAGAAGAGCCATAATCAGCAGGAAATACAGAAGAGAATCTCTAATGAGAGAGGTCAGTCATGAAAATACAGATGTGGAGCTCGTCTTCCTAGAAGTCACAACTAAAATCCGGGACAACATGGATTGGTTCTTGATAGCTTCTTTCTTCTCTATAGCTCCGCTCTACAATATGGTAGCCATTAACCACGTGTGGCTTTTGGGCACCTGAAATATGACCAGTCCAAACTGAGATGGATGGCAAGTATAAATTACACACTAATTTATACCTTAGTATGAAAACAAAGAATGTAAAAGAGCTCATTAATAATGTTTATACTGATTACATGTTAAAAATGATATTTTAGCTATATTCGGATAAATAAGATATCGATTTTACTTATTTATTCTTTTTTAATATGGCTACTAGAATATTAAAAATTGTATTTTTGGCTCATATCCTATTTCTTTTGGACAGTACTTCTCTAGAAGGTCAAAGATTTTATCCTCACGATGGAAAATTAGGTTAAAAGCTTTGTCTAGATTTGATAGTCCTGACGCACATAGATTTTGTCTTTTTTATCCCTGTAATCTCTGATGCTGCAAGGCATGAGGGCTATATCTTTACTTCTACTTCCAGACAAATTTTTGTCTTTTTTGATTCATATTCACCTTTGTTAAAACCGCCAGTGGCCATAAGCAAATTATAAGTTGCTGGACTTTCCCCTTAGGGGGAAGTATGTTTACAATCATACTTACATCAAATTATATATAGTCAATAGCAGTATTCTCAATGTGTGTTGCTCCTAATGGCATCATCAAAATCATCTGAGAGCATTTTAGAAATGTAAATTTTCAAGCCTTAACACAGACCTACTGAATTCAGAATAACACTGTAATCTCTGTCCCTAACATAATGCCTAAGAGATGATTAGTGAACAAATTCTGGTTGGTTAAGTTTTTGAATTATCAAAACTTTATATATAATCAGTAGTAGTGTTCTCAATGTGTGGTGCTCCTATTGGCATTATCAGAATCTTCTGAGAACATGTTAGAAATGTAAGTTTTCAAGCCTGAACACAGATCTACTGAATGAGAAATTGAGATTGCAGAGCAGCAATATCTGTTTTAACAAGCTCTCAAGTGATTCTAATTCTCTCAAGTCTGAGAACTATTGGACTAGAAAAAGTAAGCAAATTGAAAATATTGGGATAATATGTTAGTTATCCCTAAGAAAAAATTAAAAATATTCATTTCAGTGAGAGATACTCAGAGATAAATTAGTATTATAGGTGACATCCGAGCAACAGAAAGGAGGAGTGGGGTTTCAGTGCAACAAACCTGAGAATTTAAAGCCTAGATTTTTGCCTAATGAGTTCTTAAAAATAAATATAACTTTCACAAAGTAAAGTAGACTTGTGTAAAAGTTTAAAACAGAAATAAAATAAAAATAAGATTTTTTACATTTATTATAATGTATAAAATGTGTAAAGTTGTAAAGTCTATTGTCAGCATCCTATTAAATTAAGGAACACTATTATATTATCCACATATTCCCCACTTTGTAATCAGCACTTATGGATCTATCCAGGTACATCAAGGCTTCCGTTCACCCAGTGACTATCTTCATCATGCTTTTATCAAATCCTTACTATTCCACAGAAATACTCAATCTTTAGAAAAATATTTTACTGGTGTATTGATGGATATACCCAAAGACAATTTCATATTTATCTATGACCTTCACTTCTTAAATGAGCTTTTGCTCTCTGCCATTGTGGATATTTTTTTCTTTTTCCCATGATCATTATAAACCATTGTATATACTTGATTAAACAGTCTATTTTAATTTTATCACTACCTCTAAAGAAAAAAACACCCTTATTCCCACCTCTTTATCCTTGGTCTTACATAAAATATAAAATAAAACTATTTAGAACTATAGTTAACTTGTAGCTTTACCCAAAAAAAGATGTCTTCTATTAAAATTTGTGTTTTGACCATCATTGGTTATATCTCCAGCCCACCTTGCTTAAAATTCAGAATAACACTGTTTATTGCCTAAGAGAAATGAAAATTAATTTATTTTTCTTATTATGAATATTAAGCTGTGTTAGATTATTGAATATAATACTTAAAACCAATGATTGTAAACATACTTAGGGGAAAGTCCAACAATTTATAATTAACTTATGGCCACTGCTGGTTTTAATAAGAGTGAATATGAATCAAGACAGAAATAAATTTGTCCGAAAATAGAAGTCTCATGCCTTGCAACTTTACGCAGTCAATAAATATGTCTTGAAAGGATAAATTCCAAAATTAAAATTTACAAAATAAATATGAATTCACAATAAACTTCTCATTAGATCTGCCTTGAGGCAAATATTACTCTCTTACAGCATGTAAGAGAGAGGATTTTATTTTATATAACTTAATTTTATTTTTTCAATGTTATTTGTATACATAGTATGAGGAACAAAATGTTTACCTCACATTCAGGCCGGGCGCAGTGGCTCACGCTTGTAATCCCAGCACTTTGGGAGGCCGAGGCGGGCGGATCACGACGTCAGGGGATCGAGACCACGGTGAAATCCCGTCTCTACTAAAAACACAAAAAATTAGCCAGGCGTGGTGGCGGGCGCCTGTAGTCCCAGCTACTCGGAGAGGCTGAGGCAGGAGAATGGCGTGAACCCGGGAGGCGGAGCTTGCAGTGAGCCGAGATGGCGCCACTGCACTCCAGCCTGGGAGACAAAGCGAGACTCCGTCTCAAAAAAAAAAAAAAAAAAAATGTTTACCTCACATTCATAATGAAAGACAGGAATCCCATGCACGCTACCATTCACTCTTTCTCACCCACATTTCCCATTGGCCAGCATAGTCAAACCTTCTACCAATCTGTTTGTGTATTATTCCCTCTCTCCATGGAAAATAATTTTTTTTTTTTTTTTGAGATGGAGTCTCGCTTTGTCTCCCAGGCTGGAGTGCAGTGACGCCATCTCAGCTCACTGCAAGCTCTGCCTCCCGGGTTCATGCCATTCTCCTGCCTCAGCCTCCCAAGTAGCTGGGACTACAGGTGCCTGCCACCATGCCCGGCTAATTTTTTGTATTTTTAGTAGAGACGGGGTTTCACTGTGTTAGCCAGGATGGTCTCGATCTCCTGACCTCGTGATCCGCCCGCCTCGGCCTCCCAAAGTGCTGGGATTACAGGCATAAGCCACTGCGCCCGGCTGGAAAAATAATATTCTTATATTATTATTTTCTTCATTTACCAGTTTAGGGGTTATCTATTTCCACTAGAAAAGATAAGAATTTAGCTTTCTTTAAGGACCCTCGTCTCTTCTCACACAGCATTTATATAAACACTTTCTACTTTTCTATCATCCTAATATAGTTATATAACACATCTGGTTAAACCAATACTCAGTGTGTATATTATTAATATTATTTAAATTACTTTCATAACAGAGCCTATAATAATCCACAATCATTTTCCTACATAATTTTTGTTTTCGTAGATTAATAATTGCTTCATTTTGTCTTTGTTTTTAATCACTAATTCAATCTGCAACCCTCCCCCAGTTGTATAAATCTCCATCCAATATTTCTATAGATTAAGTATTCTTTTTTTTATCTTTTTGGAGAAATATCTCCTACTCATTTTTATTTGACCCAATTTAAATAAACTGATCTGTAGGTTTATTTCACAGGTATTATTTGACATTACTTCTTCACTATCATTTTGCAGAGTCCCATTACCTCTCTTAGATTAAAGCCACGATTTCTTGAATATCAGAATACTCCCTTTTCTTAGATTACTCCCTTATTTTAGTGAAGTATATTTTCTTAAAATTTTCTTTAAAATGGTGCATGGGAGATACATCTTTGAAACCAAGAATGTTAAGAAGTTATCTTTATTCTAGATTCACATGTATTCATAATTTTCCTGGGCATATAATTCTAAGTAGAAAACAATTTCTCCTCAGATTTTTGAAGGCATTTTTCTGTTCTTTTCAAGTTTAAATTATTTCTGTTAAGAACTCTAGTAGTCTCCTAATTCTCAGTTCATTTGTATGAAATTCTGTGATATCGGTTCTTCTTATTAGTTTATAGAATGTTCTTATTGTTCCCCATAATTAAAAAAATGCCACAGTGATGTGTTGTGGTGAGTCCACTTCTTTCTTTCTCCTAGACCCTGGTGAGTACTAATAATTTGAAAATTGCTGACCTGAAGATTTGGAAATTTTCTTAAAATTTAAAAATATTTTTCTCCTCTCTCTTCTCTTAAACTGCTGGAATTTTTAAAATTTAGATATGGAGAGAGTAACAAAGCAAGATGGTGGAATAGGAGATTTCACCAATTGCCCCTTCTACAGAGACACCAATTTAAAAACTATCTAAAAAAAAGGAGAGAGAGAAAAGTATTTAGAACCAAAAAACAGGTGAGCACTCATAGTACTCTGTTATAAGTTCGTATGACTGAAAGAGGCACTGAAGAAGTAGGACAAACAGTTTTGAATTGCCAATGCCATCCCTTTTTCATCCTCCAACAGTGGCCATGTGGCATAGAGAGATAATCTGTGCACTTGGGAGAGGGAGAATACTGTAATTGTGACATAGTGCATTGAATTTAGTACTTAGTGCTGCCTCGTTATAGAAGAAAGCAAAACTGGAACAAACTCAGCTGATGCCTGCCCATGGAGAGAGCATTTAAGCCAGCGCTAGCAAGAAGGGAATCATCCATCCCAGCAGTCAGAATTTGAGTTCTGACAAGCCTCACCACCTTGGGCTGAAGTGCTCTGAAGTGCTGAATAAACTGAAAGGCAGTCTGGGCCACAACGACTTCATCTCCTAGGCAGTTCCTAGGGCTGAACTGGGCTTAGAGCCACTGGATTGTGTGGGGGATGGAGATGGGCAGGCATGTGAGCTACTGAAACATCAACCAGGATGGCTAAGGAAGTGCTGGTGCCACCCCTCCATTAATCCCGGGCTGCATATCTTGTAGCTCCAAAGAAGACACCTTTTTTTTCCCACTTGATAGGAGAGTGAAGAGTGGAGAGGACTTTGTCTTGCATCTTGGATACCAGCTCAGCCATAGTAGGGTAAAGCATGCACTTGGTGCTCATTATATCCCCGTGTGGCAGAGCTGATAGCTATGGTGCAAGACAAAGTCCCCTATTCTTTTCCTTCTGCTTTTCTCAAGTAGAAGGAGTCTGTCTCCATAGCCACCACCACTGGGAATGTACTGAGTTTCACCTGAAGCCAACAAGCTTCAGAGTCTCACCCAAAACCTGTGATACCTACCTGAGTATCACTGCTGGTCAGGGTCAATAACACAAAAAGCTGGTTTTTTGAACAAACAACCCCATCATAAAGTGGGCGAAGGATATGAACAGATGCTTCTCAAAAGAAGACATTTATGAAGCCAACAGACACATGAAAAAATGCTCATCATCACTGGCCATCAGAGAAATGCAAATCAAAACCACAATGAGATACCATCTCACGCCAGTTAGAATGGCCATCATTAAAAAGTCAGGAAACAACAGGTGCTGGAGAGGATGTGGAGAAATAGGAACACTTTTACATTGTTCGTGGGACTGTAAACTAGTTCAGCCATTGTGGAAGACAGTGTGGCGATTCCTGAAGGATCTAGAACTAGAAATACCATTTGACCCAGCCATTCCATTACTGGGTATATACCCAAAGGATTATAAATCATGCTTCTATAAATACACATGCACAGGTATGTTTATTGCAGCACTATTCACAATAGCAAAGACTTGGAACCAACCCAAATGTCCATCAATGACAGACTAGATTAAGAAAATGTGGCACATACACACCATGGAATACTATGCAGCCATAAAAAAGGATGAGTTCATGTCCTTTGTAGGGACATGGATGAAGCTGGAAACCATCATTCTCAGCAAACTATCTCAAGGACAGAAAACCAAACACCGCATGTTCTCACTCATAGGTGGCAACTGAACAATGAGAACACTTGGACACAGGAAGGAGAACATCACACACTGGGGCCTGTCATGGGGTAGGGGGAAGGGAGAGGGATAGCATTAGGCGATATACCTAATGTAAAAGACGAGTTAATGGGTGCAACACACCAACATGGCACATGTATAAATATGTAACAAACCTGTACGTTGTGCACATATACCCTAGAACTTGAAGTATAATAATAAAAAAAGCTGGTTTTTTGAAAAGTTAAACAAAATTGAGAAACCTAACTAACAACAAAAAAGAGAAGACCCAAATAAATAAAATCAGAGATGAAAAAGGAGTCTTTACAACTGATACTGTAGAAACTCAGAAGATCATTAGTGGATACTATAAGCAATTATATGGGCCAAAGAATTAGAAAATCTAGAAGAAATGAACAAATTCCTAGACACATACAACCTACCAACATTGAACCATGAAGAAATCCAAAGCCTGAACAGACCAATCACAAGTAACAAGATTGAAGCTGTAATAAAATGTATTCCAGTCAAGGAAAGCTGTGATTCCATGGCTTCACTGCTAAGTTCTACCAAACATTTAAAGAAGAATTAATCCCAATCCTATGCAAACTATCTCAAAAAACAGAGGAGGATGGCATACTTTCAAGCTCATTCTTCTATGAGGCCTGTATTACCCTGGTACCAAAACCAGTCAAAAACATATCAAAAAAGGGAAACTACAGGCCAATATCACTGATGAATATGGATGCAAAATTTTTCAACAAAATACTAGCAAACAAATTCAACAACATATTAAAAGTTTGATTCATCATGATGAAGTGAGATTTATCTCAGGGATGCAAGAATGGTTAAACATATGCAAATCAGTCAATGTGATAAATCATATCAACAGAATAAAGGACAAAAACCATATGATCATTTCAATTGATTCAACATCCCCCCCATGATAAAAAAAAAAAAAAAACTAAGAAAACTAGGAATAGAAGGAACATACCTCAACATAATAAAGGCCATATATTACAGGTCCACAGCTAGTATATTAAATGGGAAAAAAAAACTGAAAGCCTTTTCTCTAAGATCTGGAACACAACAAGGATGCCCACTGGTCATCGCTGTTATTCAACATAGCTAGAGCAATCATACAGGAGAAAGAAATACAGGGAATCCAAATTGGAAAAGAAGAAGTTAAATTATTTCTATTTCTGTTTACAGATAATATGATTTTTTGTTTTTTAGACAGAGTCCCACTCTGTCACCCAGGCTGGAGTGCAGTGGCATGATCTCAGCTCACTGTAACCTCCACCTCCTGGGCTCAAGCCATCCTCCCACCTCAGACTCCCATGTAGCTGGGACTACTGGCACATGCCACCACACCCAGCTAATTATTCTATTTTTTTTGTAGAGATGGGGTTTCATCATGTTGCCCAGCTGGTCTCAAACTTCTGGGCTCAAGTGATCCACCTGCCTTGGCCTCCTGAAATGCTGGGATTCCAGGCATGAGCCACCATGTCTGGCCAATAAGTAGTACTTCTATATGTCAACAGTGAACAATCTGAAAAAAAATCAAGAAAATAATCCCATTTACAATAGCTACCAATAAAATAAAATATTTAGGACTTAACCAAAGAAGTGAAGTTTTTCTACAATGAAAACTATACAACACTGATGCAAGAAACTGAGGAGGACACAAAAAAATGAAAAGATAACCCATATTCATGGTTTCAAAAAATAATATTGTTAAAATGTCAATACTTCTCAAAGGAATCTACAGATTGAATGCAATCTTTATCAAAATAGCAATGACATTCTTCACAGAAATAGAAAAAACAATCCTAAAATTTACATGGAAGCACAAAAGACCCAGAATATCCAAAACTGTTCTAAGGAAAAAGAACAAAACTGGAGGGATCACATTACCTGACTTCAAATTATATTATAGAATTATAGGAACCAAAATAACATGGTACTGACACAAAATCAAACACACACACCGGTGGAACAGAATAAAGAACCCAGAAATAAATCCTTACATCTATGGTGAACTCATTTTTGACAAAAGTTCTAAGAACATACATTGGAAAAGGACAGCCTCTTCAATAAATACTACTGGGAAAACTGGATATCCATATGTGGAAGAATGAAACTTGACATCTATCTCTTATCATATACAAAAATCAAATCAAAATGGATTAAAGACTTAAATCTAAGACCTCAAACTATAAAACTACTAAAAGAAAACTTTGAGAAAACTTTCTAGGACATTGGGCTGGGCAATGATTTCTTGAGTAATACTCAACAGAAACAGGCAACCAAAGCAAAAATAGATGAATGAAATCACATCAAGTTAAACAGCTTCTTCACAGTTAAGGAAACAATCAACAAAGTGAAGAAATAACCACAGAATGGGAGAAAATATTTGCAAACTATTCATCTGACAAGAGGTTAATAACCAGAATATACATGTAGCTCAAACAACTCTATAGAAAAAAATTAATAATCTGATTTAAAAATGGACAAAAGATTTGAATAAACATTTCTCAATGGATGCCAAACAGATGCCAAACAGGTATATGAAAAGTTTATCAAAGTCATTGAAAATCAGAGAAATATAAGTCAAAACTACAATGAGATACCATCTCACCCCAGTTAAAATGGCTTATATCCAAAACACAGGCAATAAGAAATGCTGGCAAGAACATGGAGAAAAAGGAACTCTCATATACTGTTGGTAGGAATAAAAGTTAGTGCAACCACTATGGAGAACACTTTGGGGGTTCCTCAAAAAAACTAAAAATAGAGGTACCCTATGATCCAGCAATCTCACTGCTGGATATATATCCAAAAGAAAGGAAGTCAGTTTGGAACCAACCCAAATGTCCATCAATGATAGAGTGGATTAAGAAAATGTGGCACATATACACCATGGAATACTATGCAGCCATAAAAAAGGATGAGTTCATGGCCTTTGTAGGGACATGGATGAAGCTAGAAACCATCATTCTCAGCAAACTATCGCAAGGACAGAAAACCAAACACCACATGTTCTCACTCATAGGTGGGAACTGAACCATGAGAACACTTGGACACAGAGTGGGGAACATCACACACCAGGGCCTGTCGTGGGGTGGGGGGAGGGGGGAGGGATAGCATTAGGAGATATACCTAATGTAAATGAGTTAATGGGTGCAGCACACCAACATGGCACATGTACACATATGTAACAAACCTGCACATTGTGCACGTGTACCCTAGAACTTAAAGTATAATTTAAAAAAAAGAAAAAAAAATAGAAAAGAAGTCAGTATACCAAAGAGATATCTACACTCTTGTGTTTGTTGCATCACTGTACCCAAAAGACAAAATTTGGAAGCAACCTAAAAGTCCATCAAAGGATGAATGGATAAAGAAAATATGGTACTTATACACAATGGAGTACTATTCAGCCATAAAAAGAATGAGATCCTGTCATTTACAACAAAACGGATGGAACTAGAGGTCATTATGTTAAGTGAAATAAGCCAAGCAGAGAAAGACAAACATCACATGTTCTCACTTATCTGTGGGAGCTAAAAATTAAAACGGTTGGAACTCTTAGCGACAGAGAATGGAAGGATGGTTCAGCCCCTGGAAGGGTAGTCAGTGGGTGAAGTCTGGGAGGGGGGAGTGGAAATGGTTAATGGGTACAAACAATAGTCAGAAAGAATAAATAAGACCTACTACTTGTGATAGCACAATGGGAGGATTCTAGTAAAAATAATTATTTATTTTGAAATAACTAAAAGAGTATAATTGAATTGTTTTAAACACAAAGAATAAATGCTTGAGGTGATGGATACTCCATGTACCCAGATGTGATTATTATGCATTGCATGCCTGTATCAAAACATTTCATGTAATCAGTAAATATATACATGTATTAGGTACCAACAATTTTTTAAATTAGATATTGGAGCACTGGGCTAGTCCTTTCATTGTCTTGCTCTTTCTCTCCAATTTTTTGTTTTTTTAATTCTTGGGTCTTATGTTCTGTGGTCCAAGATTTATAATAAACTTTTCTGTTTCAATTATCTTCTTTTCACTATTGCATTTTTTCGCAGTTCAATTTTTTGTTCACTTCTTGTTCTTTATTTTATATAGCATCTTATTCTTCATTTATGGCTAGAATAAGTTACTTTGTCTTTTCAAATAATAATTACAGTTCTTTAAGAAGTTTTATTCTGCCTGCGTATTGTTTGTTTCTTAAACTGTCTTTTCTCTCTTTGCTATCTGGTTTCTACCTCTCACGAGATAAGGTTTTCTCTCAAATTCCAATCATTGGATGGATGGCCCTTATGAGATATTTAAGAGTATTCCAGTATAAAACTGATTTAAAAATTTAGGGCCTTTGTGTGTGCTTTAGCACCATAAGCTTCACTTTAGAATGACCTGACTTCTATTTAATTTGGGGGAACCATGCTTTGAATTTAGATACTTTATTTTACTCTGATCAGGTTCCCCAAAAAACGCTTTTCCAATATTCTTTTTGAAAGCTTATAATTCTAAATGCCAGGGCTTGGGAAGATGATAAAACAAGTCTAAGAGGTCTCATATGAACTTTCACCATGTTTTTGACATGGTATGTTTACCACTAACTATATGTGATGTCCTTCAAAGTAAAATCTTTATATTTATTCTCTACAAAGGAAAACTTTTTAACCTGTAAGTAAGTGGTTATAATATAGATATTTGGAGTTCTCCCACAAGTTTTGTGGTTTATTTATTTGATTTAGTCAAATCTACTTGCCAAAAGCCACATCCATAGCTTTTGCTAGACGTAGCTTACTAGACTTTTCCAGAGAAACAGAATAAATGTGGTGGGGCGGGGAGAAAAATTATTTTAAGAAACTGGTTCACATGATTGGGGAGGCTGGGTAAGCCCAAAATCTGCAGAGTAGTACAGCAAGCTGGAGACCCAAGAAAGAGGTGCAATTCAAGTCCACAGGCAGTTGGCCAGCAGAATTCTTTCTTGCTCAGAGGAGGTCAATCTTTGTTCTATGATGTCCTCAAATGATTTGATGAGACCCACTCATGCTATGGAGTGTAATTTGTTTTACTTGACGTCCACAGGTTTAAATGTTACTCTCATTTTTAAAAAAACCCTCATAGAAACATTCAGAATGATAATTGACTAAATATTTTGATCCCATGGTTCACACAAGTTGACACATAAAACTAATCTTTATATATACCTACCTCTTTTGACTTATTTACAGGTACTTTGACCACATCAGCCTTCTCTGGGGCCATAACTTTAACCATTTTCGCCTTTTGGCCTGGCTTAAAAAATTAGCTAGGTATGATCTAAATATTTTTAGCAATCTTAGCAAACCTGCTACAACCACAGCCTTGATTTGGTATTTACCCTAAGGTCTTACTGGTAGCACCCTGGACTTGGTCTTTTTTTCTAGGACTCTGTTCTAATGGGTGGAGTGCAGTGCATCCTTGATTTTGTTAAGAAATAGCTCATATGTTCTAATCACGCAAGTTGGAAATTTGGGGCAGCCTATATTCCTTATTCCTTCTTTTTTTTTTTTTTTTTTTTAGATGGAGTCTTGCTCTGTTTCCAGGCTGCAGTGCAGTGGTGTGATCTCCGCTCACTGCAACCTCTGCCTCCCGGGCTGAAGTGTTTCTCCTGCCTCAGCCTCCCAAGTATCTGGGACTACAGGTGTATGCCACCATGCCCAGCTAATTTTTGCATTTTTTAGTAGAGACAGGGTTTCACCATGTTAGCCAGGATGGTCTGGATCTCTTGACCTCGTGATCCGCCTGCCTCAGCCTCCCAAAGTGCCGGGATTACAGGCGTGAGCCACCACGCCCAGCCATTCCTTCTTAATTCTGTTTGCAAAGTGACCTTTCTTTTTCTGATTTTGTCTCTTTTTGTAATACCATAATTAACAATAACCAGCTCATACTTTCAACATTTTGACTTGAAATAACTTCATATTGCTCTAAAGTTCATTAGGTATACTTTCTGTCTTTCTATCACAAAAGCGATGGAATGTACACCATTACATACAGTTTACCATCTTTCCAGCACCTATAACAGTTTCCTTAAAAATTTTCCAGGCTCCTGTAACTATTTTCTCACTGACCACCCATCCCCAAATACTTTTGTGGTATCATATCAGTGCTAATTTTGTGGTACTAACTATTTCTGTGAATTTTATAATGTTTCCTATTTTGGCCGTAACAAATTACTGTTAACTTAATGTCTTAAAACAACACAAATGTATTGTCTTGTAACTCTAAAGGTCAGAAGTTTAAAATAAGTATCACTGGGCTAAAATCAAGGTGTTATTAGGGCTCAATTCCTTCTGGAAGCTCCTGAGGATAATCTGTTTCCTTCTCCCAGAGACTGCCCACCCTCCTTGGCTCATGACTGCCTTTCTACATGTTAAAATCCAGCAACAGCAGGCTGACTCTCAAGCTGCCATCTCACTGGTTCTCGATAATCAAATTTTTTTTTCTTTAATTGCCCTTGTGATTATATTGGGCCCAACTGGAAAATCCAGATTAATCTCCCTATTTTAAGGTTAAATGATTAGTAATCTTAACTCCATCTACAAGACTTAATTCCCATTTGCTATGTAATGTAACATTCACAGGTTCCAGGGATTTGGAAATGAACCTCTTTGGTGGGCCATATGCTGCCTACCACACTGTGTCATAAGCAATTGCAAAATCTCACTGGTTTAAAACAACACACATTTATTTCTAGCTCCCACATATGCTAACTGGCTGGGTTTCAGCTAATGTAGGCTGGGTTTGTTGATCTTAGGTCTAAGCCTCAGGTCAGGTTGAGACATGCTTTACAAGCCTCTCATCTTCCTTGGGCTATAAGCTGTCCGAGGCATATTCTCATGGCAGAAGGTAGAAGCACAAGAGAGCAAGCCCAATCTTACAAACATTTTTCAAACCATTACTTGCATCACATCCACTAACATCCTACTAACGAAAGAAAGTTGTGGATGGGCACAGTGGCTCACGCCTGTAATCCCAAATTTTAGGAGGCCAACACAGGAAGACTGCTTGAGCCCAGGAGTTCTAGGCCCCCCTGGGCAGCATAGTGAGAGCTCATCTCTACAAATACAAAAAATTAGCCAGGCATGGTGGTTCACGCCTGTAGTTGTGGCTACTTGGGAGGCTGAGGAGGGTGGATTAATTGAGTCTGGAAGATCTAGGCTGCAGTGAGCTGTGATGGTGCCACTGCACTATCCTGGGTGATAAGGGAAGATCCCAGTTTCCTAACAGAAATGAAGGAAGGAAGGAAGGAAGGAAGGAAGGAGGAGGAGGGAAGGAGGAGGAAGGGAGGGAGGGAGGGAAGGAGGGATTGTGTAGCCAAGCCCAGCATCGTTGGGATTGAAACATATACTCTCCTATGTAAATGTGGAGAACAGGCATTGAATATTTACTAAAACAAACAAAACACTAACTTACCTTACTAAGCAAGGAATTACAGAAAATGGAAACAAACAGCTTAAAACTTCCCATTCACTTCATTTACATATATGAATGCTATTCAAATCCATAGTGTTGATTACATGCTTTAGCACAAATTTTATAATTCATCTCTTTTTACTCTCAGGTTAATTTCTTTGAGAAAATAATAAAGATAAAAGCACTTTTGAAAAATAAGTTATTAAGCTCCCTACCAATTACTATATACATAAAACCATTTTAACTCTGAAAAAATATAAAATCCATAAGTAGGTTCATAATAAAATTATAAGTAAGTGGTCAGACTCCTATGAAACTGCCTTATTTTTAGAAAGATTATAGAGTCGAGTTTACTTGTGAGGATAACATCTTCTCAAATAAATACTGATATAGAAGTATGATGCTTTTGTTCCTATAATACTTCGAAGTCAAGAGAAGATTATCCATGCTAAATGCTCATTTTTGTAATTCATTTCACTGAAGACCATCATTTCATAGTACAATGATCTACTTTAAGCCATCTCTTAAGTCTTTAATCATTCTAAGTTTTATTTCTGCATACAAAACACAAAGTGAGTTAGAGAAAATAAGACTATCTAAAAGAAATAAACTTCTAAGCCAAAGGTTATCATTAGAATTTTTTCCCAAAAGACTGTGCCCTAACTAGACTTCTGAGTTGTGTTTTACATATTGAAAGTTAATAATTTATGGTGTTCAGTAGGTCAGTATTTATTTGAACTGTTTACCAATCTTACTGCACAAGGATACAGAAAAATCCACCATCAATAGTGATTTCTGTCATCTTCACAGTATCTAAACAAGAATTTATAACAGACTTTGAAAAAAATCACTTTGATGAGAAGTTTTATGGAGCATATCCAATCTACAATCTAGGTAATAACTTGAAATTTTAAAATTTGATTGGTTTTTATTTCACTGTTATTAAAAAAGCACAAGTTTCTTTGCAATATTATTTCTTCATTTTGAAACAATCTCAAACTTATAGAAGAGTTGCAAGTACAGTACAAGGAACTTTTTATTTTTCTGAAATATTTCAGTGTAAGCATGTTGTCCCCAGTACAGACAGCTTTATTACCTGGATTGAGATTTGCTTCCCCCTATCAGGCTTCCTCTCCACAAGTAAACCTACCTTGCTCAGTCCATGTAATTACTGTAAGAATGAATTACCCAGGAAAAGAAGTAGAAAGAACAACTGTAATTATACTTCTGTATTTCTTCCACAGTCAGGTTGATTAAGGAGTACATGCTGTGTGATCAGGTATAGCATGATACTAAGGAATCTTAGAAAGCATTAATCCAGAAAATGGCAATTCAAAACGCCTTTGCTTTGCCTTATATATTTCAATACCCAATGCTGAGATTTCCTATATAAAAATGCTATATCTAACAAAAAACAAAATTAATCACACAACAGCAGACTCAATCACATTTGGCTGCTGTATATTTTTATTTTGCTAAAATATTTAATAACATAAATATTTTAGATATTTGGCAATAATATAAACTGATAAAGTCTATACAATAATTAAAGACTTTTTTTTTTCTTTTTGAGACAGAGTTTTGCTCTTTGTTGCCCAGGCTGGAGTGCAATGGCGTGATCTTGGCTCATTGCAACCTCCGCCTCCCAGGTTCATGCGATTCTCCTGCCTCAGCCTCCTGGTGGCTAGGATTACAGGCATTGCCACCAAGCCTGGCTGATTTTTTTGTATTTTTAGTAGAGATGGGTTTTCACCATGTTGGTCAGGCTGATCTCGAACTCCTGACCTCAGGTGATCTGTTTGTCTTGGCTTCCCAAAATGCTGGGATTACAGGCATGAGCCACCGCGCCTGGCCTTAAAGACATTTTTAATGCATATTTCAACTATCCTATGTCCAAATATTTGAAGATAATTTTTATATTTTTTGTTACAATTATCAATTATACTTAGTAATTTTCATTTTTACTACTGTTATTCTTTGTGTTTATTTATTTTTAGTTTTTTATCTTACAGGCTACTTTATTTTAAATAATAAAATGTAAAAGCTGGTAGGCCTCTAGCCGAAAATAAACACATGGGGAAAAAAAGAGAGCCTCTTCTAAAATAAAAATATTTCTGTCTTTATTTCTGGAAAAAATGGTCTGTTTCTGTAACATCAGAGGCAAAGTTTAAGCATGCTATTAGTACTAAGTGCATTTTCTACAAGGAAACCTCAAAGTACTTTTGAAAATCAATACACTCTGAAAAAAATATTTTAAAACTTATCCATTGGAGAGATCATTTCAAAGTCAAAGAACAATGGAAGATAATGGGTTCTGTAAAGTTCTTCTTTCTCTCTGTTCAGTATGCCCCTGTGTTCTCTCACGCTGAAGACAAAGGAGTTAGGTACATGGACCATGCAAAGGAGGAATAACAGCTCAGTAATCCTGAGACAGTGAGCATGGCCATGGAAAGTGCCACAGTAGTGGAAAAATATCTGGCTTCCCTTTAATCTGTTCCAGACTTTTTGCAAAGATTTTTCCACTGCAATGTAAGTGTTGTACTTTAGACACAATTTTCTACTATTTTTCTACTGATTCTCCTTTAATAATATAATTGTATGTCAGAATTTTGATAAACATAATGAGCACAGGTACTTTGAAAATAATTTTTTCTTCAATGATTTTTATACAAGGGCAATCATGTAATACATTCAACTTTGCCTAGGCAAACTGTGGATGTCAACATTTTTCTTGTTATGCTATGGAAAAGTCATAGGAGAGGACAGATCACATTATTCCAGAATCATACAGCTGCTAAGGATCTGAATTATAAAGATTCAGATTTACTACAGTCTTATAATCATTCATTCAACAGGACAATATTTATTGAAAAACTACCTTCTTCTATAGAACTGCAAAATGTTGGCCCCAAGGAACACAGTGATAAATGAGACTGCATCTGGACCTTAGAAATATTCAGTCTAATGGATGCTTCCATAAAGCAGCCTTCAAAATGTTTAGAAAATTGAAAGTGAAAGTCATTCTATCATGTTCTGTTAATATCCATGAGAAGAGAACACTTGAACACTTGCTTTAGAAAGAAGTAAATTGTAGGAGTCAATGTACCTGTAAAATATTGATTAAATATTAATAGTTTTCTATAATGCATGGAAAACAATAAGTAGGAATCCACATTTCTTGTATTCAATCATCTAAGGACCTAAAATCTTCTAAAAGGGGGGCTATAAATTGTATTAGTATGGAGTCCTGTGCTTTAACCTAAGTCATTACAGTCTAGTTGTCAAAGAATTAGAGGATTAATTATGCTGTGATTGAAATCTTGACTCATTCTACACCTCTTCTCTTTCCTTAATTAAGGAGGTTTCGAATTATCTGTTTTAAAAGGATAATTGCCTTCACTCTTCAAATTTACTTTTTTTGTAGACATCCTGCACAGTTGTGTAAGATAATGGAATACTTCATTATATGTGTTATTCATTCAAGTATACCAACTAAATATATACTTTCAACAAGTCATAAAACTGTTCACATTCCATTTTGCTGACGGATAGCCACTTTTTCACTTTTGCTATTGTGCATATCAGTAGAGTTACATGTTTGTGGTGTCATTCTAAACATCAATAAATTCTGCATTGATTTTCAACGACTACAACTTCTTGTGCCCTATTATACGATCTAGTAAAAGAAGGAAATGATCTAGTGAAATAAGGAAAATCAGTCATCTAATGAGATACAACTAACCACTCAAAGTTTTGGTGCCTTAAATCAATGATAATTTACTATTTCAACCAAATCTGTGGGTTGGTCGAGTAACTCCTCTTTTGGTTTTGCCTGGGCTCACCATGGGACTGCACTCAGCTGAAGGGGGCCTGGGCTGGATGGCCCATATGCCTAGAAATTAGTACAACTAATTTTGATTTTCCTGTCAACCTCACATAGGCTTGATTGAACTTCATTCCAACATGGTAGCCTCGAGATTCTAAGATGTAGAGAGGAGAAGCTCCAAGGCTTCTTGTGCTAAACTCCAGAACTCACACAACATCATATCTGTCACATTCTATTCACTGAAGGAAGAAATCAAGACCATCCCAGGTACAAGAAGGTGAATAAATAGAATTCATTATGGCTGTATCAGCAAGGTCACATCGCAGAGTCATTAACCCAGGAAGGTCTTATTCATTGTTGGACATTATTAAAATTTTCTACTACAATATATAATAACTATATATTACCAGGTGTGAAAATATCTTTTGTGAGCATAAAGGCCATGAATTCATATGATTTGAATACATATTTAGGTCAAGTTAAACAATTGTTTTAATGCACACATTTCAAACTAAAATGGTTTTCAAGCCCAGAGATTGCATTATCAGTTAAAACATTGGTATCCAGTTATTTATCTTTTGGAAAAAGCTGGTATAAAATTAAGTCAGGGAACCCAATGAAGGAAAGCTCTATGAGGTCAGGAAGCTGGTTGTTTTGTTGTTGTCATTCATTTTTGTTATCTTTTAAAAAAATCACTGTATCCTCAGCACCAAGACACCAGACACATAGGATGAACTGAATTGACATAATAAATACAGGAAGCTTTTTTGTTGTTTTGTTGTGACACATATAGTATATATTGATTTGGTATAATAAATATAATAGACTTTTTTGTTTATTGTAAGATTTTCAGTTGTTTTGCTTTGGTTTGTTTTTATGTTTGTTGTTTGTTAGCTTGTAATTTCATTTGAAGGTTGAACATACTTGTTATAAAAATGAGGGCACTGAATCCCAGAGAACTTATATTAATCATCCAGGTTTAAACATTTCAAGCACTACAAAAATTTGATCTAAGCTCTCAGTATGTTATCTTACAGGGAAGTTATGTGTCCTGAATTTCCTTTCAAAATCCACTCCTGACTTCACTCCTCTTCATGTAATAATAATATGTTTTATAAGCAATATATGCAAAGATTTTAATAAATATCAATTTAAATATTATTGTTTTTATTATTTTACTATTTTAAACCATTATTTTAATTGACAGAATTTTTCTGGAAATAATACAGTTAATTAAATAAGTATGCATCACGATTCTGTTTTGTTACATTTTCCTTCTCTAAATCCAGTCATATCTATGGAGAATTTCTTTTTTTTTTTTTTTTTTTGAGACGGAGTCTCGCTCTGTCGCCCAGGCTGGAGTGCAGTGGCACAATCACGGCTCACTGCAAGCTCCGCCTCCCGGGTTCATGCCATTCTCCTGCCTCAGCCTCTCCGAGTAGCTGGGACTACAGGCGCCTGCCACCACGCCCGGCTAATTTTTTGTATTTTTTAGTAGAGACGGGGTTTCACCGTGGTCTCGATCTCCTGACCTCATGATCTGCCCGCCTTGGCCTCCCAAAGTGCTGGGATTACAAGCGTGAGCCACTGCGCCCGGCTGGAGAATTTCTTATATTTATTCAGTATCCAACTGCAAAATACACGTGCATGCATATATGTGCTCAACACAGAAAGATAAACATAAAGACTTGCATTGGATTTATTGGACTTGCCACTAATTTAAGAAATTAGTTAAAGCTAATCTAATTAGCTAAAACTAAGAAATTAACAAACCTAAGAAATTAGTTAAAATATTATAATTGTTTTAATTGATTTAATTTTAAAATGTAATGGTTATTTTAATTTTAACACAATATCAGGTTAATGTCTACAAAAATCATGGTTTTAAAGATCATTGCACAGTCAAAGCTATTTATTTTCAAGTACTAAATCAATAGCTGATTTTTAAAATACATGTGAAACAGTATTATATTTTAATGTTGCAAATTACTTTTAATATCATAGTAAAGAGGATTTCAAAGTTCTTGTAATCTAAGAATCACTTTTAATACTATATTTTGTCATTTTTCCTTAAAATACATTGAATAAGGGAATTTTTCATATTTTAGGGAAATGATGGAGCAGGTTTAAATATACCAATTTTTTCATGAAGAGCTGCGTGCCAAAGAATTCACCATTTCCTTGGCAGCATTAAAAAGTTCTGAATATTTAAGTGTTCTTCATTTTACAGGCTGAAATCTGTTTCCTGGTAACTTCTACTCAGTATTTCCCATCTAAGCACTTCCTAGAATGATCTATTCACAATGGAACCCACAGCTTTTTTCATCCCATTAAGTACTTCCCTTTCTATGCCAAAAGGGTACTCTTGGTGCTATGGGGTTATTCTGGTGGTTTTTGCAAACCCTGATGATGGAACCTCATTATGATTTCTTGGACTGTTGAAAATGCCTTTTGCTTTCAGCATTGTACTTTTAAGGTCTCTCTGAGGTTGTGTTCCATTTCCTTGATTCTAACGGGATATACATCCCTGAGGTGGTGGTTGGAGCCTGAGAGATACTACCTAAGTTATATACTAAACTTTTACTGATCAAAATGAGATCTTAAAATAGCTTAATCTCAAGAAATAGTATAAATAAGTCTCCCCAGATATTAAGAATGATTAATCGCCTCTATAAGTAGAATATTACTATTAATTTATGTGTAGTTTTAAATAAATACAGTGAAACATACATTGCAGATAAACCATCTTGAAGCAAATAGAAATTAAGCTTATTTAAATGATTAGGAAACCTGGCTGGGCGTGGTGGCTCACACCTGTAAATCCCAGCAATTTGGAAGGCCGAGGTGGGCAGATCACTTGAGGTCAGGAGTTCGAGACTAGCCTGGTCAACATGGTGAAACCTTATCTCTACCAAAAATGCAAAAATTAACTAGGCATGGTGGTGAGTGCCTGTAGTCCCAGCTACTTGGGAGGCTGAGGCAACAGAATCACTTGAACCGGGGAGGCGAAAGTTGTGGTGAGCCACGATTGCACCACCAAACTCCAGCCTGGGTGACAGAGTGAGATTCTGTCTCAAAAAAAAAAGAAAGAAAAAAGATTATGAAGCCTAATCAAAGAAATGCTCATATACATTATCTTCTAGAGTGAAAAGATAAAATGCACACTCTGGAAATTTAGACAAAACATGGTTGAAAGAATGTCTATGTTATCTCCCTTTCCATTGTAATAAAAAGTCAGATTTTCTTAAATAAAATAAAATAAGTGACTAAATACAGTAAATGGAGAATTAAGAATCAGTTTCTTGTATCCTAGACAAAATTTAAGGGCCATCTAAAAAAGAATGCTGAAGGCAATTAGCTTATTAGTATTCTTAAGAAGGTGACAGGTTAATCAGTTTTAGTCCTGTGCAAGATTGTCTGGTAAGACTGGAAATTGGCCAATCTGTTTAAAACCTGGTATATACGAGGTTCTCTTCATACATGTAATCTCCAAAACATAAAGGTTTCACAATATTTTTATGGAGATATTATTTAAACATTTAAAACATGAGGAAAGTGAGGCTCAGAGATCTTAACTAATGTTTCCAAAGTTACATAGTTAATAAACTGTGAGAAAAGTAGTTTACTTGACTCAAAGGCTCTATCTATTATTTGACAGTGCAAGCCAAATCATTGTTTCTCCAGATCCACAGGGAGGAAAATCCAAGGAGTACTGAGCTCATTTGTGGTTGCTTTAGCAGTGTGGCTTAACAACAAAAGCAAAGACTGTGAGTCAGGCAATCTGGTCTTGAATTTTCCCTCAATGAGCTGCAGGACTTCAGGTGAGTCATTTTGCATCATGGTTTCCAGCTTGTCATATTTATAAAATATAAGATTAAAACTAGATGATCTTTAGGACATTCCAGATTTTACATTCTGTGATTCCCTCATGCACCTCTTTAAGTTATATTTTCCTTTTAAATCAAAAGTTATTTGGATTTAGATAGTTGTATTTATTTTTTATGTCAGTTATTATAAATATTTGGAAACATGGTAGATTTTATTCCACAAGATATTGGCAATATCTTCCAATAAACCTTTCAAAGTCTTATTTTGCTTTCTTCAAGTGCTATATTTCAAAATGAGTGATGTGTGATCAAGGGTCTTTTGAGACTAGCACTGTAGTTCTCTTCTTACTTGGAACTGCAAGGTTCTTTGGCTCATGTATATTCCAGACGCACAATAGCTATGCTCCATTTTATACTTTTTATGTAATTCAGTGGCTTGGTAATTGGGGAAAAAGCTGGCATTTAGTTAAAACTGACTATAATGTAAAATCTGAAAAAAAACGAGGGGAGAGTTGTACACATACCATGTGTATGTAAATATATGTGTATTCACATACATACACAAGCCTACACACACAGGTCACTTTTTTTTCTTTTTCTAACTGATGTGTCATATTTTGCATATATTTTAAAGAAATAAACCTAAATTAATCAAACTGCACTTGAGCCCAAGTGACAGAGCAAGACTCTGTCTCAAAACAAACAGACAAGCAAACAAAAAACTAATTATAATATTCAGTGCTTCCAAAGTATTTCAGTATGTGGGTTATTCAATTAATTCTTTATTATTCATCATTTATTTTTTACTTCACTGAAATTGTCTTTTACTTTGAAATGGAAAATCAAGAAATTTTCATTTCCCTCTATTATTAATTTTAAAATTACAATTTTTATTTAACAAAATAGAAAATGCAACTAAGCAAAAACAAAAATTGCCTCTAGCCCCACAATTTAGACATAATCAATTTTAAAATATCTTAGTAAACAACCTTCCAAACTTTCTCTAAGAATTCATACATGTAAATATGAGCATATTACATACACTATTTTTAAACTTTTTTTTGTGCAATAGTTTATTTTATAAAAACTCATTATAATATTTGCCTGTAATCCCAGCACTTTGGGAGGCTGAAGTGGTCAGATCTCATGAGGACAGGAGTTCAAGACCAGCATGGCCAACATGGTGAAACCCCATCTCTATTAAAAAAATACAAAACTTACCCAGGCATGGTGGTGCATGCCTGTAATTCCAGCTACTCTGGAGACTGAGGCAGGAGAATCGCTTGAACCTGGGAGGCGGAGGTTACAGTGAGCCGAGATCATGCCGCTGCACTTCAGCCCAAGTGACAGAGCAAGACTCTGTTTCAAAACAGACAAGCAAACAAAAACCTAATTATAATATTCAATGCTTCCAAAGTATTTCAGTATGTGGGTTATTCAATTAATTCTTTATTATTCATCATTTAGTGGTTTTCCCATGTTGATATTAAGTATATGCAATAAACATATATATTCATTTTTGCTTGATCAATTTTTCCCTTATGATGAATTTCAAGATATGACTGTGGGTAATATGGTGAAGCAGTTATAAAAGTGTTGATATTTACTGTTAAATTTGCCTACTGATTTCTTTTAACACTCTACCTGTGTGCTTATTCCCCAACACTCCACCTAACATTGAAATTCTCTTTTTTAAACAACATTTAGATATGTTGGCCACCTTGTTAACATTCTATTCATATGTTCATACAAAACACACATGTATGTGAACTCTAAGTGTTAAAGATGAAGCCCCACAATCCCCTAACTGATATTTATGTTGCTTCATAACATCAAGCCTACTGCTTGTAGATCATCTACAAACCATTTTGTTTTTTTTATTTTCCTTTCAGGAGTGGTAAACCCCACTTTCAGTTTGCTTGTTTTGGTGGAGCTGGTTAAATCCCCTATTTCAGGGGTATATATTTGACTCAGGCTTCAGCCATTTAGTGCATTCTGTTTTCCCATCAACAGAGGTTGGCTCAGAGATAGTCATGCTCCTCGATTTGAAGCATTGAATTGGGGCTTTTTTTCAACTTGACTTGAAAAAGATATCATCTATATATACTAAAACCCAGAATGATAGGAAGCTGAAACTTCCATAGCCTTCTTTGCACCACAATGGGGCATGCTTGTCTGGCCAGAGCCAAAACAGGGGCAGAGAGAACCAAGAAATGGAGAAAAGTCACTGCTTGTACCAATCTTTGGTCCTCTGAATCCAGCCATCACTGAGTCATGAAAGATCTCCGTGTTCAATCACATAAACAATAATTTCCCATTTAGTTTTTGGAAACAACAATTTCCCAATTGAGTTTTTGGCTACCTGCAATTAAAGAGATCAATGCTAAATAATATATTTTAAATCAATTATTGATATTTCAATAGCTTAGTCTTCACCAAATAGTTTCAGTAATAGATTTATTTCTGAGTCTATCAGAATTTGTTTTTTTCTTCTTATTTTTCTATATACGGTCTATACCTACAACCATATTATAGACACACATATTATGTTATTCACTGCCCTATCACCTCTCTTATCTATGGGCACTAAAACATTTATATTTTATTCCAGGTAAAAACCTGTAAACAAGTAACAAAATGAAAACAAAATCTTCAATGTTAATTGTTGAAATACTTCTTATTAAATTATCTTAATTCTCTTTAAATATTATAGTCCTTCCACTCCCACACAGACTATGAGCTTTTAAAGGGCAGGTTGTAGTTCCTATAATTCTTTGCCTTTTCCTTAGAGTCTTGCCTTTAACAAAATAGGAACTCAATAAAAAATGTGCTGATGGATTGGAAACAAGAAGTAAATGACAAAGGAGCAACAAAAGAGGACCTTTCCGTAGTATAGCTGACGGCTGTAAGAGCCCACAAATCCATATTAAAGATAAGATAAATTGAACAGCAAAACTCTGCAGGCTACCTTGGATACAATATCCCAAAGATTAGTAAAATGATGCTTCTAAACAACCACACATAACGTAAACCACACAACAGAGAGAGACAATCAGCACTATACTAGCCCTATTCTATTTGAGATATGTTATTTTTTTCTCTTGTCTATTAATTTCAGAAGTGTATTGCTTTTCTTTATCTTTGAAAACAAACAAAATTTTTTCTAGAAGCCTTAATGTACACTTTACATTAAAATAAAGAAATGAGTAATTCACACAAATAATTAGTGTAATATGGTATTTTCCATTTAAAAAAGAGTTCCATTTATCCACTCGACACATACTTTAGGTCTTGTGGAGATGAAGCCTTTATAACAAGCACAGAGGGATTTTCACAATATAGCAGGCAAGCCTCAGATTATCATCTGCTTCATCATGATTTAGCTCAAAAAAGTGGAAAACCTGTGGACTTATCAAGACATACAGAAATGCTGTATGAGTGATACTGGAGACAAATCACTGGTATAAAAATGAGCCTTGAATTACAGGAGGTTTATAAGAATAAAAATGGGTTTCTATTATATGAAACCTTTATATTGTTTTGTGATTTACATGCTGATCATCATATCCTTTATTAAATTGTTATATAATTTTATAGCATAAAAATGATACATGTATAAAATTTTAAATGAAAAAAATTTAAAATTCAATCTTAAAATACTCATTGTAATGTTCCTTAGAAATAATCTTTCCTAACATTTTGATTAAAACTTTCTGTGAAATTATGTAAAAAACAAATATTACAATAAAAATGGGCATAGAATGTAAATAGACAATTCAGGTTGGACACAATGGCTCATGCCTGTAATCCCAGCACTTTGGGAGGCCAGGGTAGGCAGAGAGCTTGAGCCCAGGAGTTCACAACGAGCCTGGGCAACATGGTGAAACCTCTTCTCTATAAAAAAAAGTACAAAAATTAGCCAGGCATGGTGGTGCATGCCAGTACCCCCAGCTACTCGGGGTGGGAAAATCACTTGAGCCTAGGAGGCTGAGGTTGCAGTAAGCCATAATGGCACCACTGCACTCCAGCCTGAGAGGAGTGAAACTCTGTCTCAAAAAAAAAAAAAAAATTCATTTAAGATGAAAGTTATTGTCAAAAAGCAAAAGGAAAAAAAAGAAGGTGTAACCTCACTAGTAGTCAAGATAACACAGTTACAATAATGAGGTTTTTTTGACTATCAGGTTTGCATAATTCAAAAAACTGCTCATATTTAGTATTGGGGAAAATGTACTGTGGCACACTACTTGCAGAAATTTAACTTGGTACTAACTTTACAGAAAATCTAAGAATATCTATTAGAATTTATATGTGTCTGCTTTTTGCCCATTAATCTCTCAACTAGGAAACATTACAGAAAAAGTTGCTGCAGTTTATACAGGTATACTTACTAGTCTGTTTGTTACAGCATTGTCTATGACAGGAAGATCATCAACGACAACAACAAAAAACTGCAGATGACCTAAAAAGCAATAAATAAGGGATTAGATGCTTTTGTTTGTAGTTGTTACATGAAGGAATGTTGCATACTCATCTAAAATTACATTAAAAAATGTAATGAACCACGAATATATCTATGATACATTCCTTAGTGTATAATGAGAAAGAGAGAAGAGGATGAAGGTCGGAAGGGAGGGAAAAAATAAGTGGTAAGATATGCATATTAATGTGCTATGCTTGGAGGCGTTCAGGAACATTCTCGAAAGGTACATTCTAATCTGCAAGCAGTCAATAAAAACCAGTGGTAGATTATAGGTGATTTTATATGATATTTTAAAAAGCTAAGTTAAACATCAACATTTGCCTAATATCTTAAAAATTATTTAAAACTGTCATGTTATGAAGAGTATAAAATAATTTCTATTGAATTGGTTATGATTATTTATCCTTTTTAATGCTGGACATTAGCCTATTTCCAATATCTGATGTAATAACATGAGAAATAGTCTATGTGATATAATCAATATTCTAGAATAATCACCCACATAACTAAAATTTTAATCATACAAGAAACTATTTCAAGCAGTCTCTTTAGTATAAATTCTTAGAAATTGGTTCACTAGGTCAAAGCTTATATTATTTTTATCCTTCCTGATAAATATTGTCAAATTGTTTCTTAGAAAGGTGGAGGCAATCAATAGTCTCAGTGGCAGTGTATGAGAGTCAGATATTACTGGGAAATATTCTTTCTCCTTTGAAGTTTACCTTTTAATTCTTTTATGATTTTCTGACATACAGAAGTTTTGTATTCATTTTATGTAGACAGAGAAATTAGTCACTAACTTATCTTATTATTTTCATTTTTAAAATGTTCTTATCCAAATTAGCTTAAAATATTGACATAAGTTTTTCTATTTTGTGCTATTTGATAGTAAAGATAATAGGCTCATTGATCAATTTTTAATTTATTTTAGTCAATTATTTAAATGCAAGTTCTTTTTATGTAAAAATACAATTACTATAAGTATATATACTTTATTTGATTTGTAGATGTATTGAATTATACCTGCACATTAAAAATTGAGAAATTATAAGTTAAATTTTGGGTTTCAGAAAACAAATCTGACCACGCTGGTTCCATAATCCTACAAGGCAACAATTTGTCTACCTAACCAGGTAGCTTGCTGTTCCCTTTAAAGAGGGCATGCATTTTCCAGTTTGCCGCCATCCGTTATTATATTCTACTAAGTCCACTTCTCTGCTGTATGTGGCTTGCCTGAGCACAGTAGGCATTTAGTGAGAATTTTCATTTTAAATAATAGATAAGACAGATGTTCACAGAGAAGGCTTAACAGGATTGATCTGGGGTCTGGTTTCCTTATGAAACTCTGTTGTCCCAGTTGCGTAAAGCCAAATAGATTCCCATAGTTTTTTAGTTTAAGTGGATGTGCAGTCCTGGCAGACCAGGATTTTTGGTATACATATGGAGTATAAGGTTGTATGCAGGTCAATTTACTCAAGACTAGGAAATTACTGAAATGCTTAGGCTGCACAATAACACCACTAAAGAAAAATATTATCTTAGCATTTCGCAGACCCTGAATTTAGTGGCTTAAAACAAACAACTTTGTACAATGCCTGAGATGCAGTATATGGTAAATGGATATTTTTGTAATGCATGAAAGAATAGGTGAATGATTGAATGTCTCATGATAAGGTTTTATTACTAGTGAGTTGGAGATTAACTGAGAGTAAGGATCAAACTGCCTGAGAAAACTTAAATAGAGCTGAATATACAAAGAGGAAAACAGTGTAAGATGACAGAGGAGCTGGCGGTACTTATCATGGGTTTAACTTCACAGGTAAGACAAAATTCACTTTCAAACTGACCAAAGAGACACACTGATCAGGAGATTTAATTGATAAAAATGTTATCAGGTGATGTTCCCAGTAGAAAAATAGGATATAATATTTAGACACTTATGCCATTTCTAATATTGTGAGGTAGCTCAAGTCAAAGTGAAAACAGCTCCCTACTCATCATCTTGTCTATCTTTTCTTAAATGAAAGAAGTAAATTTTACTTGACACATTAACAATAAAGTTCAATAAAACAAATTGTACTAGACAGCCAACACTTCCGCTTGCAGAAATTCTTGAGATTTATTTCATAGAATGTTGTTTAATAATAACAACACAGAATAATAATAAAATATTTTATTTTCAGAAGGCAGGTAAAAATCAGACAATACTCACAACTTCTTTTTTTTTTTTTTTTTTTTTTTTTTTGAGATGGAATCTCACTTTGTGCCCCAGTCTGGAGTGCAGTGGTGCAATCTTGGCTCACTGAAAGCTCCACCTCCTGGGCTCACGCCATTCTCCTGCCTCAGCCTCCGGAGTAGCTGGGACTACAGGCACCTGCCACCACGCCCGGCTAATTTTTTGTTTTTTTAGTTGAGACGGGGTTTCACTGTGTTAGCCAGGGTGGTGTCGATCTCCTGACCTCATGATCTGCCCGCCTCGGCCTCCCAAAGACAACTTCCCATTTTTTAAAGTTCTCTCCTGGTTGTAGAAGTGCCAGGGAGACTGAGGTCTCTACTTGTAATACTTTATCCAGGTGTTTGGCTTCCTGGTGGCTGCTGTGTTCCACTTCCAGCCCTTTCTAGGACCATGCCATCCATTCTTCCCAGCTTTCCAACCTCTTCCATTCCAAGTGTGTACTCCGAGCTCCAGTTAGCAGTTATCCATCTAGATATCCTTAGCCTAAGTGAGAAACACTTCTCGCTCTCTTTCGTGGGAAGACATTGCTGCATTTTACACCCTCTACCTTTCTTTTCTACTTTGCCTATTTTTAAAGAGACAAAAATCAATCAAGAAACTAACCTTTTTGTTAGACCTTTTTAATCACGAAATTGTTTAAATGGTTCAGTATTCTTTTTTAAAAACATATACAAAAAGATACAATATAGCATATATTTCTTTGCAGCTCAGTACTTAGGAGAGTCCTGCTGGAGGAAGACACAAGCCTGCACATGATGTGTTTCCATAGGTTGCTCACATTTGCACACTTCTGAATTGTAGCTGGAAACAACACCACAGAAGTCCACACCACTGAGAGTTACTTAGATTTGTTTCAGAAGTGCAACTAATAAAATACTTTATTAGTTGCAACATTATGCAACTAATTGTAAAAGTAGTTGCCACATTATACAACTAACAAAACAAAGTAAAATATAGATAAAGGAAAAGCAAAAGAGCCCACATTACTTGCATATATAATTATTTGCAACAAAAAAAAGTAAGGACTCAGAAAATTTGGTAGAACTAAAGAACTTTGAATGGGGGTGATGCTGTGATTTCAACGTTTGTCCACTCTGAAACTCATTTTGAAACTTCATCCCCAATGTGTCAGTATTGAAAGGTGGAGCCTTTAAGAGGTGATTGGGTCCTGATGGTTCTGCCCTCATGAATGGATTAATCCACTCATGGATTAATGGGTTATCATGAGAATGGGACTGGTGACTTTGTGAGAAGGGGGAGAGAGACCTGAGCTAACACACAGTCCCCTCATCATGTGATACTCTAGTCAGCTTCGGAACTCTGTTGAAATTCCCCACCAGCAAGAAGGCTCTCACCACGCATGGCCCCTTAACTTTGGAGTACTCAGCCTCTATAACTGTAAATAAGAAATTCTTTTTACTCATAAATTACTCAGTTTCAGGTATTCTGTTCTGAGCAACAGAAAACAGAGTAAGACAAGTGACAAGTTCTTTAATACGACAAAGAGTCACTTAGAAACATAATGGCAAAAAATGATATAATTCATAATGGAAACAAAAGAACATAATATTTTGAACAAACATAATGAAAAGCACTTAAGACAGAGAGACAGAGTAAGAAAGAGACATCTGCAAAATTTCATTAAAGGACATTCAAGAAGCTAATAGGCAGAGACATATATTTCAGAACAAATAAAATAATTCTATAAAGATAGCTATTTTCAAATTGACCTACATAATTGAAGCAAACCCAAGTTTCAATGGGATATATTTTAATTAAAAAAGGCATCTAAGTTTATCAAGTACAATATATACTAGAAATTCATAAAAGTCAAACTATGAGGCCTTGGTACCAGAAAACACAAAAGAGAAAATGAAACAGTATGCAAGGTATCATGTTTGTATGAAAAGTAATATTTGAAAAAGGTGACATTTTAAGTCAGTAGATTTATTAAGTATTTGGCCAGGGAAAATTAATCTGATATGTCTTGAAGAAAGAAAAAATATAAGAAAAATAATTAATAATAAAAAATTCAAAATAAAATGGAAATTACATTAGAATATTTGTAGCTTATAAAACATTTTATGGAGTGGTTATTTTTAGATATATATCTACAAAGGAATTATGACAGCTTCTGATTTTATTTTTACCCCATGCTATGGGCTAAATGGAAGGCTTAGCCACTGTCAGAAAATTATCTTAAATTTATGAACTCATTTACCAACAACTGAATGGGCTTAGAAATTAGAAAGCAACAATACTCTAGTCTTTACCCTAAGCTGTCTGTGAGCTGGTGCTTATTGCTCCTGTGGGAAGAAATCCTTAGCCAAAAGTCTCAGTGACTGCCAGGAGCAGTGATTTAGGGTCTATGCCATCCATTTCCTCCATAAGACTGTGTTTTAGGACAAAGGTGCCATTTGAGACCCAAAAAGGATATCTGTTTCAAAGCATTAAAAGGATTTTACAGAACTAATTAGAAGCAAAGGGCTGTCTGTCTTCCTCATTAAAAACGCAAGGTATTCAAAGAATTCATAAGAGCATTCTTCTACATTTGAAAAAACTGAAATTAAGTATTAAAGAGCTAAAAGAAATATAATAATTAAAAGTAAGTTCAGTAGAATGTAAAACAGATAAAACAATAAAACATATTGCTGTGGCTAAAAAATATAAAAGGTAAAAGGCCTAGAAGCTCCTTTTATTTAAAGTGAACTGGCTAAAAGTTGTGGATCAATAGTCTCTGCATTTAGTTATCAAAACCATGGCTTTTATTTTTATTTTTGTTTTTTATTTTGCGATGGAGACTTGCTTTGTCACCCAGGCTGGAGTGCAATGGTGCGATCTCGGCTCACTGCAACCTCCACCTTCCAGGCTCAAGCAATTCTCCTGCCTCAGCCTCCTGAGTAGCTGAGACTACAGGTGCCTGCCACGGTGCCTGGCTAATTTTTTGTAGTTTTAGTTAGAGACAGGGTTTCACTGTGTTAGGATGGTGTCAATCTCATGACCTTGTGATCTGCCAGCCTCGGCCTCCCAAAGTGCTGTGATAACAGGTGTGAGCCACTGTACCCGGCCAACCAGGGCTTTTCTAAGAGGGAAACTTCCTGTATTTTCAATCATTGCTTAAGGTCCCTAGGCAGCGTCTTAGACAGAACTGAGTCACCAGCTCAGGGCATAGCCAGAGTGACACATTATTTAGTAGAGGAAAGGAAAATGTTAAAATAATACAAGGGTATTTTCAGCTGATGCTGAGTCAGATAGTTACAGGAAAAACTGCAAAAGTTTCCACCACTTACCCTAAATGCTATTATATCTCCTACTTATAAATAGAAAAACTAGAGGCCAGGTGTGGTAGCTCAGGCCTACAATCCCAGCACTTTTGGGAGGCTGAGGCAGGAGGAATGCTTGAGGCCGAATTTGAGACCCCATCTCTACAAAAAAAAAAAAAAAAAAAAAAGGACTAGAAAATAGTTCATATATTAAATTCAATGTAGGATTTATTTTTAAAAGTAGACGATTGCAATTAAAAATTTTTTTAGCAGGGTCATCTATCTTCCATTTTGATGCCTTTTTAATTTATTCATCTCCACTATGAATGTTGAAGGGATTGGCCAGATTTATCAATTAAATATCATGATTTTTAATTGACTTGTAGTATGTACTTTCAATTTTAAGTCTCATTATATTTTGGAAAACATTCAAGAATGCATGCCTCATAATAAAAGATTAAATAATAATTCAGTTAAAGAACTTTTTTCCATTTTATTTGTTGATAACTGAGTGAAGGATCTCAATTCAATTGGCTTTTACTATACAGTTTACAACTTGTCACGTCAAAATGTACAGTTTTAAATATCTCAGGTCACAAATTGCTTTTCAAATCAAGTTGCATCCATATAAATGTTCTTGAGAAAAAAATGATTATGTGAATCAAACTAAAATCTCTGAATTTTAAAAATTAAGACAGGCAATTGTGCAATTTTGCATCATTGTCTCTTTTACATATGCTTTATAATTTTGTTTTTGAAACTAGAAGTTTACTAGAATTAAAGTCCCAGGATCATTAAGTAAATCAAGAAAGGCAAGATGTCCTTGTGTTTTCAAAAGGTTATACCTGGTTTGAATTCTTACTTTTGTTTGAATCATCTCAAAAGCAAAATATTAAGTTGTTATAATTTTCTTTTTTAATAATATTATCATCATGCATAAATGTAGGTTTTTGAGAGTGACCGAAACAAAAATAAGAATTCAAACGAGGTAATTCTTTCTATACAATGTTTTGAAAACATAATGACATCATGCCTTTCTTAATTTATTTAATATTTCTGGGACCTTAGCTTCGTATTGAGATCATGATATTTTCTTAATTTTTCCAATTTTAATATTAGCATTATGGTTTTTGAAGAAATGTATATAATTAAAATCTCTAATAAATTATTTTATATTATATTAATATAGTGATAAATTTAAGACAAATTACAATTGTGCTATGAGATATGCATGGGTATTTTATCTTATTTTAATGAAATATATTAATTACTATATATTTTAGGGAAAATGTACTACTAGGCCCATTTTATCTACAGACAGAAAGAACAGAATCTGTATCAATATAAAACACATAAAATTAAATGATATTCTCCAATGGCTGAGAAACAAGCTATATTTTAAATTGCGGTTGCCCAAAATAACATATATTAAAATATATTCCATTTCCATTTTATTTTTTAAATAAAACAGTGATTGTGAAAACAAATAATTTTTTATTGACAGATTTTTCTCTTTAAGTTGTAGCCCATGTTGGAACAAAGAAAACCCAAGAGAATCTTCTCTATTCATAATCCTTGACATTTATTTATAGATAGTGTACACATTATTTCTTTAGATTTCCTTTAGTTTCATATTATATCTTAAATAAATAAATCTCTGACTCAATTTTCAGCAATGTTATAAATGGAGGAAAAGAGAAGAATATGGTAATGAAAACTAGATAAAAGGGGAAATAGTCTAAGACGGTCCTTTGGCCTATTATAATACGTTTTTCCCTAGATAACCACATAACTCCTGCTATGGTGGGTGTGGAAGATTTTATAATCCCTTTCTTTTAAATCAAAAGACAATGAGTTCCAATTTTCTGTCAAATGCAACCTCATAGCTTAAGACATCCAATTCTATCGATTCTTGATAAGCCTCTTTTTATTTACTGCAGAGAAAAGATAATTTCCCTCCTTTATCCTATCCTGCACATTCATGGGCACTTATTTCCTTCCTACACTGACGTTAATGTCTTACTCTTTTTTTTTTTTTTCTCAGCAAATGCTGGCATAGAGAAAATGGCTGTAGTGCATGCACTAGAAATGGGAGATAAGAGTCCTTGTGCTGTGCCTTGGAGGTCATTACAGTGGTCCCATTAGAGTGAAAAATAGTCCAAGTGTGTCCATTTATTTAAAATCTATTATGTAATACCAGTTATAACAATTTGATGGAAAAAATAAGCATGAAAATTCGAAGAGGAGGTAAGGAGGTAAAACTAATGTTCTTTTCAGATGTGATGATTTTATGTCTAGAAAACCCAAAATAATAAACTAAAAAGCTAATGTAAATTATAAAAGACAATTTACAATTTATAAAGTAACTGGGTTTAACATTAGTGCACACATATAGACACACACACACACACACACACACAAAGATAGCCTTCCTATAAATGTAGAAGAGCCAGTTACAAAATATAATGAAGAAATTTGCATTTAGGTAGGCACATAAAAATATAAAATATCTAAGTAGAAACTTAACAAGAGAAACATAAAAGAAAATTGGAGATATACACAGGTATACTAATACTATAAATACATTTATTATGTTTTTTCAACTAGACAAGCTCACTCTGAAGTTCATGTAGGAATAAAATAAATGTACATTAGTAAGGGAGTATTTTTTAAAAAAGAAGTAGATGATGTTTACCCTAGTAGTTATTAAAAAAAATTAAAACAATTAGGCATGTAGTACTGGCACATGAATAGATAACCCAATGGAACAGTCTGTAAAAGCAAGCAGTAGAGCCAAATATATAGTGACTAAGTGAGTGAGTTGGCATGTCATATTAATTTGAAATATATGGATTTATTCAATATATGGTTTTGTTATTACTGGTAGTTTTTAAGAAAACAAGTAAGATAGTAACAAATACTATCTCTCAAATTTTAATTCGGTAAGGATTGTAAAAACACACATGAAATATTCATAAAACTACTATAAGAAACTGTAAGATATGTTTATAAATTCAGAATACTGAAAGCCTATTTTAGCAAATATCAAAACCTAGAAATCTTAAAGCAAAGGTGGATAAATTTCATCACCCAAATATAAAATATTTTAGCAATTTTGGCACAATAAAACTTCAAACAAATAGGTGTAAACTAGATTAAAGTATAAGAACCAGCTGGATAAATTTTTTGACATTAATGTGACCCCAAATGGATGAATTTCCTTAAACAGATCTCCTACCAATCAATAAAAAGGCTAGCAAATCAGTAGAAATAAAAGCAAAATACATGAAATGCCAGTTCACATAAAGAAAATAATTATTTTTAAATATGCAAAGAGTTGCTCAAACTCAGTAAAAATAATAGGTATTCAAAACCATGAGATACCATTTTTTTGTCTTTCAAAGATTGCTAAGAATCATATCAGCCACACTAAAGAGAGACAAGCTGTCTGATACAGTACAGGTGGAAGGGTGAACTCACAGATACCGTTATGAATGGCAAATTGGTAATATCTATCACAATTTTATATGAACATTCCCCCCACCAACAATGCCACTTCAATAAATCTATTCTAATATGTTTATCTTGCACACATGTGCAAAATTTGTATTCACTGTAATATTGCTTGCAATAGCAAAAGATTGGAAGCAACTTAAATGTCTATCAAAAAGGATTTACATATACAGATACTATGCAGTCCTTGATACAATTTCAAAACACAAAACGTTTGTGAAGAAAAGCAAGATCCATGATTGTATAATTTAGTAACTTTTGTAAAAAGTATGTGTGTACACATATACACACTATATATACACACATATATGCACAAGTATATGTATATATAAACACACATATACAGGGATATGTGTGTGTGTGTGTATCTTTAGAAGGATACACAAGCATAGCTACTAGAGATCAGCAGTAGGCCCTGAGGGAATGACCTTGTGTAAGAAGGGAATGTCATTAGGAGGAAAAATTTTATTTTCCTGCACACTCTTTTGTACCTTTGAACTTTTATTTTGTGTATATATTAATTATTCAAACATATTTCAGGAAGCTAAAAACCAAGTCACTGAAATGAGTTTGACTGGAAAACTGGAGGGAAAGAATTAGAAGCACCAGAAATTTCTCCTACCAGGGTCAAATTCTGAAAGCAAAGGTACACTCTTGCTTAATGACTCTGCACATTTTCTGGAAAGAGCATCCATTAGGGAATCAGGCAGGGAAATATTAGGAAGTAGGGATTTGGTATCAAATCTGTAGTCTTAAAAATTAATTTTCCTTAGTGTTCATAGTGGAAAGACTGAAGAAATTTAAAACATAACACTCAGCTATGTCTAAGACATGCAGTTATCTAAATGGTAAGAACCACATAATTCTTTGGAAAGATAAGATTAACACAAATGAAACAACTGGAAAAAAATTAAAAGCATTGTTAATTCTAAGAAATGATGGTTCTCTGGTGCTAGAATAATTCGGGGAGGTCTTAAATGGAAACAGGAATTCAGCTAGCAGGATTTGTAAGAGGGCATTTCAGGTGGGGATAACAGCATGAGCAGAGGGTTGGAGGAAAGAATTATCTCGGTGCTTGTGGGAGCAATGAAGAAAAGTGTTATGAGTTATGCAAATATTGTAGAGAATTTAAAATGTGCTTGAAATTCTACATTTCAGCAATGTATATTCTAAAATGATGCATCAAGAAGATCAAGGAGAAATGCAAACTGTATAAAAAATGACAATTATAATTATAACCATTGAAATTGAAAATGTCAATAAATAAAGTAAGTTAGACCACTGTCTAAACAGGCATTTTAACACAATGGCTGTGAAAATCACTCCTGGAATCAGAGCAGGGCTCTGATACTAGTTCTTGGCTCCATTCCTCACTGCCACCTTGATACTGGGCCATGTACTTAAAGGTTTTGATTCTTGGTTTCCTCAGCAGTCAAATGAAAATAATAATAATATTTATCTCATAAAGGTTGTTGAGGTAACCTATTTAGTAAAGCAATATATGTAAAAATACATTAGAGCTTAGCATACAGTTGACCCTTCATAATCCTTGGCAGAAGAATGCAGTGGGCTTTAGATTCACACTGTTTAGATTCACTTATTGACTCCAACACTTACTAACTTGAGAGGATGGACAATTAACCTAACCGCTCCATGACTTATTCCTTCTCCCTGAAATTAGATTCTAACAATAGTAACCAACTATATTAGTCTTCATAGCAAACTACCACAAACTCAGCAGTTTAAAACAACACCAATTATTAACGCCCAGGTCTGTAGGTCAGAATTTGAGACGGTCTTGGCTGGGTTTTCTGCTTTGAGTCTCAGAGGCTGAGAGCAAAATTTTAGTAGAAGGACATTTTAAATATTAAATAAAAAAATTGGAAATTTGAAACAGAGTTTTAAAATGCAAAATAATAAAAAATTCCATAATTACACGATAATAAAAAAGACTACATTTAGTGTTATTCGTTGCTTGACAAACTGAAAGATGGACTAAAAATTTCTAGGTAATTTAATGGGGATGGGAGATGGGGAGTGAAGAGGATCAGGTATTAAGAAAAATTCTTTTGGAGTTATGTATATTAGTATTGTCTTTTTATTTATCAGTATCATTATCTTTCATCATCATCACTGTGTGCCCAGTGCTGGACCAGGCCCTTTTGTGCACCACCACAACTTACCACTATGAGTTTGACACTATTACTACCTTCATTTTACAGATGAGAATGGCGCTTAACAGACTTTAACTTAGTTAAAGGAGTTAGAATGATAGAGACCATTTTCCAGTTCAGATATGCCCTGAATCCAATGTATACCTGAATCCAGGTATACTCCAGAATCCAAACTGATAGCCAATGAGATTAATTTTTTTAAATTGTCTTAGTCAATTTCAGCTGCTATAACAAATTACTGTAGACTGGGTGGCTTCAACAATAAACATTTATTTCTCACAGTTCTGGAGGCTGAGAAGTCCAAGATCAATGCATTAGCAGATTTGGTGTCTGGTAAGGGCCTGCTTCTTGGCTCATAGCTGTCTTCTTATCGTGTCTTCACGTAGCAGAGGGAGAGAAAGATCACTTCTTTGGTGTCTCTTCTTATAAGGGAACTAATCCCATTCATGAGGGCTCTTCTCATGGCACAATTGCCTCCCAAAGGCTCTACATCAAAACATATCACAGTAGGTTCTTAGGCTTCAACAAATAAATTTGGGGGCAGGGGCGGGGGGTTGTGCAGAAACATTCAGCCCATAGAAAAACCCAGTGAACTTTTTACAGTCTTTTGTTTTGTTTTGCTGCTACTTTATTCTGCTTTGTTTCAAAGCATCATTTTCAAGTTATTTCCTTTGCAGCACTAAATATTTAGTATGCTAACAGGTGTTCTAAGAAAAAGTTTGTCAAAGTACAAAAAAGAAAGTCTGCAAAATGCTGAATTAAATATTTTTGAAAAAAATTCTTAACCACAGGACCTTTCAAAGTATTTAATATACTAACATTCACCATGAATCTCTAAGACGCTGCTTTGATATGCAATGTCTCCCCAAATTATTTTACCATGGATTTTTTTCTCCCAGAAACCTATTAACATCTTGGAGAAAAGGAAGCCTGCAGAAAATAACTTGAGAAGCACTGTCTTTGAGTGATGTACAGATTCATTTTTGGCACTTTAAGCTCCTATTAGGAGAAGCTATAAAACTGCAGGCTGGATCACAGTGATTAGTAAAGGTCCCTTAGCACTTTATGTGAAGTAAAAGATTAACAATAGAGTTTCATCCTTTTACTTTTTAAATTTTATTTTATTTCAAATAATTCAATTTCTGCGGTCTTTTAACATCTCTTATATTCCACTTCTGAAGAGGCTATGTGTGAGTGCAGTAAGAGTGAAATAAGTCCTATCAAGGTAAACTAGGTAAAGTGCCTAGAATCTTCAAAATGAAAGGCTTATTGATAGATGATCATTATCAATAAGTGGTTAGAAAAGATGGGATGATTATGAATATGGAGCTAAGGATTTAAGACTATCAATTTTTGATTGGAAATGAGACTTGAGAAAGTAGGGATATTAAACTGGCAACATCTTTCATAAGTTGTCTATCAGGTAATACAGAATGTCATTTACTGTCCCCGCACCAAGTATTTGGGCATAGAATGTGCATTGTAATGTACTTTTATGCCCACTAGAGTTTTTAAAAATCCTTCTTTAAATTAAAAGAAAGATACATGTTTAGAAACACACACTGTTGGCAAAAATAATTTAACTTCTTAATATGCTTATTAAAGTCAAATACTATCAAAAAAGTGGAAATAAACAGGGAAGAAAATAGAAAACTACACAAAATTATTAACACACTCTTTTTTTTCCCTTAAATATCGCATCACAGAGAGACTGGTTTCCAACTTTACATTTTTAGGATTTAGTACTATCCTTTAGAAATAATACCTAAAACTAATATCAGACATCTCATTTCAAAAGTTAAAGTGTATTTTAGGATGAACATGCCACAGGGTGACTGAAAACATACTTTCAAAAGGAAGTAATGATGATGCACCAGAAAATTAGAATTTGATTGCTTGAAACATCTTTGCTACAACTCTGGACAATACTGTCTTATTCTAACATCTGTGACTTTAGGCATATAAATAGACAGTAAATAAATGAATCTCTCTCATTCTCTTAGCAAGGTGATTTTTTAAAAAATGTGTTTTAACCCTCCCACCAATTGTGAGATCTGAACAAACCCTTTCTGAAAGGTGTTCTTTTTTTTCTTTTTTTCTTTTTTCCGTTGTTGTTTGTTTGTCAGTGATACAATACCTTAAACCCTCCCTAGCAGTATTCAGCATTACGGTTCCATTCACCTCGCATTCTTCATTTCACTTAAAATTTCAAAAGGAAGGTAGAAATTGAAGTTTAAAGGACTCAAGGAGGCAGATGGAGATATAGTTCCATGGCTAATTGCACTGTTATTCTTTTCTTAGTAGATTCACCTTTCAACTCTTTGCCTTCGAGAATATTTCTCTTTCAATTTCTCTAGCTCTGTGTTTCTGTCTCTCTCCCTACCTCCCTCTCTACGAGACAAAAAAAAAAAAGAAAGAAAGAAAAAAAAAAAGAAAAAAGAAGCCCTGTTTCATTTTGGTACCTGTAACTGCTGGAATTGGATCCATGTACAGTAAGCAATCATTCCAACCGAAAAACAGAGAAGAAAGCACAATTGTAAGCCATGAGCTGTATTTTTGGTTCAATCACTTCCACTGCAAAAACCAGTCCATTTATTTTGGCGGATAGAAAGAAAATTTGATTCACCTTAGCGATGCTTCAGGAGTCTGTCCTTGCCTTTATGTTCTTGCACAGTTCCCAAACTCGCCCCACTTCTCTGAAACAGATGTCCTGCTTAACGAGATGCATGTCTCCTACTCACTTCCACCCTTTTGCCCTCGTGAACTGATGAGCCCACAACCCTCTCTCCCCAGCCCTGGAGCTAACTAAAATGTAGACAGAACAGCAGAGCCCTGTCTTAGTTGATTAGAGTCTGGTTGCTGACTACGTTGCAGTTCCTGAGAAATACGGGGCAATTCACTTTGCAGGGTTCTGTCTCTCATGCAGTTTTGTGCCCCAAGAGTCACTTTTCAAAATCTCTTAACTTCTTTTCCTGGTTATACTGAGAAAGGAAGTTCAGGGGAATCCTTAACGTGGTTAATTATAAAGTCAATGCTGGCATCCAAGGGACTCTCAGGCAGCAAGGGTGCAGCTCTTAACCCCACAGTCTCCAGCATGTGCGGAGAAGGTACAGGCAATGCAGGAACTTCAGAGGTGGTGGCAGGTGCTAGGTGCTAGGGTGTGGCTGCAGTTGTTTCCCTTTTCTCTTACAGCAGGAGGAGCTGAAAGAGGAGGGGAGGAGGGAGGAAAGAGAGAGAGAGCAAAAGAGAGAGAGAGAGAGAGGAAAAGAGAGAGAGGAGGGGGAGACCCGGGGAGTGAATAAGAGGGCGGGCGGAGGGCGGGCGGAGGGCGGGCGGGCGCCGGGGGAGTGGGGAGCGCGCCTGCCAGGCTCAGACTCACACGCACGCCGCCTCTGTTTGTACACAGTGCGCTCCCGGCGGCCCGCTCGCTCCCCTCCAGCTCACGCTTCATTGTTCTCCAAGTCAGAAGCCCCGCAGCCGCGGCGCGGAGAACAGCGAGAGCCCAGCGCCCCGTCCGCCCGTCTGCCGGTGGGTCTGCCTGCCCGCGCAGGAGACCTGGGGCGGCCGCGGAAGCCCACGCCCCGCCCGCCGCGCCTCTGCCGGGACCCACCCTCAGCGAAGGGCTGAGCCCGCCGGCGGCCCCCCGGAGCTCACCCACCTCCGCGCGCCGGAGCGCAGGCAAAAAGGGAGGAAAGGTTCCTCTCTTTAGTCACCACTCTCGCCCTCTCCAAGAATTTAAGAAAGCGCTGCGGAAAGAGAACGTCTTCTTGAATTCTTTAGTAGGGGCGGAGTCTGCTGCTGCCCTGCGGTGCCTCTTCGGCTACACTGACCTCTGCGACGACCCCTGACCAGCCGGGGTCACGTCCGGGAGACGGGATCATGAAGCGCTCGGTAGCCGTTTGGCTCTTGGTCGGGCTCAGCCTCGGTGTCCCCCAGTTCGGCAAAGGTGAGGCGTCGGGACCCGGCCCTCTGGGTGAGGGATGGGCTGGGAGTCCCCTGGGAAACGCTGCGCAGGGGGCCGGAGGCGGTCCCTCGGGCGTGCCAAGGGTGGAGAGCGCCGCTGGCGGCGCGGAGGAGGCGTCGAGTCTTGGGTGCCCCGAGAAAGTGCTTGCAAAGTCTGAGCAGAGTGCGCGGGGCCGAGCTGGGAGAAGGGTGCGGAGTACCGGGGTGAAATACAGGAAAGAGGAGGACGGTGGGGAGCGGTAGAAGACAACGTCCCCAGGACCAGCGACTCCGTGGCTCACTCGGTCACTGGGTCTCGGCGCAAACCCTCCCTAGGCAGTGCGGGCGATGCTGACTGCAGACGCCGGGCAGGGCTTTCGTGGGGGCGGGAGTGGGGGAATCCAGTGCGCCCGGGCGTCAGCTAGTTGATGCGGGAAGAGGCTGGGGAGCTGCGGGGCCGTCCGCCCCCGGGTGCGGTGCTCTGGCGCAGGGCCTGGGCTGAGCCATTCGCAAACCCAGACCCGGCGCTGGGCGTTTTGGCCGCGGGTGAGGTGTAGAGGAGTCTGACAGGTCACTTCAGCTTTCTCCTGCCTCCCCATCCCAGACGCGCAGCATGGATTACAGCAAACCCCAGGAACCCGCCTCTCCTAGTCTGACCCCAGGGGCCTGGAGCTTAGCTGCGCACCCCCTCCGGGTACCAGTGTTAACTCTTGGTAATAGGGAATAGTGCGGGGCAAGCCACCCCTCGCGTCCCCGCCCAGGAGCGGAAAAGTTGTAAGAGCTTGTAGGGTCATGCCTTCTGTGAATTGCACGAAAAAATAAAAACACAAAAATAAAAATTAAATTAAAAAGAAAAAAAGCATTTAAAAGAAAACGCAGGACTTCGACGAGTGTCCTGCTAAGTAGTTTAGGCGACTTCCAGGTCGCCTGCGAGGTGCAGCTTGTCCATACAAACTCTTGTCCTGACCTGGGTCTCGCCGCCGGCTGGGGCTGAAGGTGTCGCCGGAAAAGGGCAGCGGGGGCCGCAGAGTGTGTGGGGAGGCGAGTGGGAGCTATGCGTGGGGGTGCTGTGCCACTTCTGCGCTCACAGATGCGGGCGGCCCCTTATGAGGGATCCGCGGGTAATAGAATCCTCTGCAGGCAGCTTCAAGTGGAGAGCTGAGTGAATTACGCGGTTTTAAATGCTGTGCCTCTAAAAAAGGTAGATGGATTTAAAAATGCGTCGACTCCAATCCACTTGAGATTAGACAGAGTATGAATATTCTGCACCATCCGTCCATGCACCTATCCATCTATTTGAGTCACAAGAAAATTGTGGACTCTTGGGCGACTGTTCGCCCAAGAAGCCGGGTGTTGCTGGCCAGATGCCCTCGCAGTTCTGGCAGTAGAGATCCATGGCCGCGCCTTGCCTGGGCCTCCCTCCTTCCCTCAGAATGTGGCTATTTTCCCCCAGCGTGTAGGCGTGTGTGTAGGTGTGTGCCTCGCCTGCGTTTACAAAGTGCCCTTCTAGTTATTAGGCAGAGGCAGCCACTCCACTAAAGGTTAAGAAATGGTAATGGTTCCAGTAGTTGCTCGGCCGAGTCTCCAGAGATATAAAAAAGAGAGTGCTTCCACGGCTGCTGTTTTTCCTTTCTTTCATTTCCCGTCTGGATTTCCTCTGCACTTTGATCTCTTAGCAGGAAGGGAAGGGGGAAGGACTGCAGGCACTCCCCTCGCCTCCTTCTCTTCCCCGCCTACGTTTCCACCCCAAACACGAAAACACACTCACCCACTCACACGCATTGTGTCACCGCCACCGCCGTACGTCCCCGCTCCGAGGTGGAGGGCGGCGAGGGGTGGAGGAGAAGATACTGCGTCTAGTCTATGTGGCCGCGCTTGCCTGGCTGGGTCTGATTGCGGGAGCCCCGAGGCGCGGCAAGTTCCGGCTGGCTGCAGCCGGGAGCTCTGTCTCCTGAAGATACTCGCACCGAGGGCACAGCTTACTCCGCCAGACAAGCCAACCACGGAGATGTTGCCTGGACTCTCCATCCTGGTTCTCTTAGACAATGCTCGGGAAGCTGGATACTCCATATTCTTCAGGAGATTTTTCCCTTTTTCCCCCAGCTAGCCTGTGAGGACAGGGGAAAGGCTTTAGGAAAAAGAAATAGGCCATTTTGCATTAGCCCTTTCTGTTAAAACTTGCACTTCTCTAATTTTTTCTCCCTCACCTCTGCAGAAGGCAGAGTACAGCTTCCGTGACAGTTCCAAACAATTAAACTTCAGGCAAACTTATTGAAGCCAGTGCTAACACAGAATTTTCCTTGCACTCCTTCCTGCCCCCAATCATTAATCTCTTGTCTCTTAGAAATTGGTGTTTTCCCTACGTATGGGTTGCAATTTACTTGCATTAATGCCTGGGATTTGATAAGGATATGTAACTCCTTTTATTAGTCGTCGTTATTTTAAAAATAAACCAATAGATCAGTCAGATTGAATATTTTATTAACTATTAAATTATTCATGGTATGGGTTGCTCTAAAAAATTCAATAACATGCATACAGTTGCAGCAAGCACGTGATATCTTATGCAATCTGTCCCTGTGCCTGCAGTTTGTGCCTGAAGTCTTTAAGCAAATGGCACTGTCTAAAAATGTCTAGACATGTCCTAAATACTATGAATCATTGGCATTTGCATTTTCTTTTTTTAATCAATGGCGATTTTTAGTTAATTTTACATGAGAATAAATTAATACCTGAACAGTCTCACTCCAGATAACACTAACCTTTTATGATTAGTATAGTTATATTTATACAGAAATAAGGAGTTCCTTTTATCTTATTATATTATTACATATTGATGTCTTCATTGCCTAATTTACCTGACCATTAAATTTTACACTTTAAAAATAAATGCTAACTTCAGAGTCAAGGTAAAACATACAAAAATAATTCTGAAATATCAAATTAAAATAAGAATTAAGTGAAAATAAAGTATTCTCATGTGAAAGTTTAACAATAATGCAATATTTTGGCCACTGTGGTGATACAACACACAGTTTTTTCCTCTGGTTCTGAAAATGTTTTTCTGATTTTTCCTGAAATGTTTCCTTAGAATTAAAATGTATTTGTTTTAAATGTATATGGTTTTGGGAAAAGACTTACAATAATTTAAAAAAATCAGGAAAAAATTGAGATGGTCTATTTTTCCTTCTTTAATCTTGAAGTTGCAAAAATCTTCAAAACTAGGCAAATGTATTTCTGAACACTTTTCTAAATTAAAACTATGTTATAATTTTCTCAACTATATTGACATCAACGTTCATATAAATCATGTATTCAAAATCTAGGGTATTTTAAATAAATATTTAATAAAGTTTGCTTTTCTCTCTAGATACATGTGATTTTTTTCTTCTCATAAAATTATAGCAATGTAAAGGGAAGGAATAAGATATACATGACTAAAATAAAGTAGCATGGTTACTCAATACCATTAAAAATATAAGCTTGATAGTTTTTAGAGTTAAATTAGTAGTACCAGCTATTAATTTTATTAATTTCAAGACGAAGTCTTAATTAGGTAAAACTTTTCATTTTTGAAGGATTTTGCGTAATGGGATGAACTGTATATGTTGTCATTTGTGTATAATTTTTAAAAGTTGCTTCCTTTGAGAGTTTCTTGAAGCCTAAAAAAGTAATTCTGATATTTGTTGTTTACTGCACACACTTGCAGGTGTGATAGCTTTGAGTAAGATTAAGATGTAATAGGTTCATTGTGTCTCTGCCAAAGAAAGTGCAGGCTTCAGAACTCAGTTCAAGTCTGAAGTAAGTCATAACATTTAGATACTGAGTAAAAAATAGCAAATTTTGCAAATATGTGTTTAGTGTTATGGCTTCTATCCTAGTTAATCATTTACTTTATATTTGCTAAGTAGGTTGAAAATTAACATTATTATTTTAAAAAGCAGAAAACCAAAGCTAAGTCATTCCTATTATTCAGTTCTGCTCTGTGTTTTAAGGAAGACGCTTAGCATCTTCCTTAGATGTTCTATAGTTATAGACTATATAAATATTCCTCTAAAATGATTTCTTTATTTTTATCATAGTCCATGTAATGATTATAATGTTGTTTGCTTAATCAAAGCAAACATGTATTTATAGACAGAGTCAAATGGCTGCCAATGTGAAGTAATTATTAAAATGTTTCTCATGGTTTCCTATGTGATACAGCAGGAATTTAAGTACTATGAATACTTAAACTGAATGTATTATCACTTGTCACTGAAAATACCCCTAAAAATCTTTGATTTGAGCAAGCTGTTGAAGGGAAAAGTAGACTAGAATCAACTGTGCCCTCACCAGCAGGTGTCAGGATAATCAACGAAGATCTTTTAAAGGAAAAAAAAAATAAAAGGAAAAATAAAAGAAGTAAAGTCATAAATGTGAATCTGCAGATCCACATAAAGTAACTTTCTACTCTCTACCAAACTAGTGTTATTAGTTAGTTTTCAGCACTTCCCTGAGGAAGAAAACAAGAGGGCATTGTAAGGTAGAATCCTTCTACTATAGGATTTTAACTTGGAAACACAGACATTCAAGTGCACACTTAGGTTGAACTATTACTTTAGAGGGAGTCCTCTAAGTACCTTCCAAGGAAAAACACGGAGAACTATGAGGTGTTTCTAGTAAAACAATTATTAATGAAATTTATACCATGCTTTCTAAGCTTATTCTTCATATGAACTGTAAGTTTCCTAAATAGCAATTCTGTTATATTGATTTACACAGACATATACACTCAACTATTTATTCCTATGCATCTACTGCACTGGAAAGAGATGAATGCTTTTATTTACTCTTTTTGTCATTATGGTAAAGTGTATGTTTTTTAGATCTTGCAAGATTCTACATAAAACAAGTCATGTGGCCAAAAGAGACAAATGTCATGATAAATAAAGCTTTGTTATACCCCATTTAAGCCAGTTATTAATTTCTATATATGTGACTCCTCTGCATCAACTGCTGTCAGGGACTTGAACTAATTTATTTTGATTTCACTTGACCTTTAACTGATAACTTTTAGTTCCAGCATCTGCTGATGTAGCCCTCAAAACTATGTTACAGATTCACCATTACACCCTTTTAAGGAGCTTTTTCTATACAGTCACTGACATTGTGCTAAACAGTCGGTTTCCAGTGGCATTCTTTCTGTGTCAGAGTTCTCCTAAGATAAAAATTTCTCTCTCCTTTATTCCATCTCTTTCTCCTCCTCTCCCCTCCTCCCTCATTTCCTTGGTATAAGGCAAATAGGACACAACATCTACTGTAAAATTGATAATGATATTTTGTCATCATTATTAAAAGATTGCAAACCTTTGAAACATTGTGAAACCTGTAACTTATCTTTTTGTGAGGAAAGAAAAGGAAGATGATAATGTCAAACCTCTGCCTACCAAACCTGAAGTTTAAAACATAAGTGGAAATAAATTGGGATCTAAATCATGGAACAACTCAAGATTTTACACCTTGATTTGATCACACCATCCCGCCTAAAGCTATCAAGTATACAGTAATTTATATCCACTTCACTTGTGGAGAAGCCACTTGCCTTGAAGCTTCATCCACATATCACATAGCTGAGAACCTAGGACAAAGAATCAGAAACTTCTGACCACAAAAATAGATGTCATAGTTAGGTCTTAGATCATGTATCATAGAAAAGCTTATTTCTCTTGGCTTTCAAGTTTCTGGGCCCTCTATAAACTGAATCCAGAAAGTGAAAAGCATATGAGGTAATAGGTCAGGCTTAATCAGAGCAGTAAACATGCCAACTTTTAGACAAAGAGGAGACTTGAATAGTGTATGTAAAAGCAGTGATACTTTGCAGTACAAAAAACTGGGTACATGCATTTGGGGGCGTTTGGGGTGGGAGGTGGTAAGTGTATCACCATATAAGAGAATGCAATAACTGGTGCTAATGCTGGTTTTGCAACCTAGAGAAAGCCTCATTGCAAGATGTCCAACATTTTTTGGGTGCAAATGCAGTGAAATGTACACATTATTAAAAAAAAAGGTTTGGTCAAAAATGTTTAAGCTTGAAAACCTGCTTAATGGTGAAATAGCTAGATATCTGAACAATGTACTTATTTAAGACTTCTTTTCCCATTGTGTCAAATAAAATGTTGGTATTTTTAAGTTATTTTTTTCTAAGGTAATAAAGTTTTAGAAGACACAAAACTCAATTTTGTAAAAAAGAAGTAGACTTTTTTACAAAGTATGCTTACAATGTAGATAAAATGCCCTGCAATTATTTGGTTATATTTTAGAAAATGTGCTGCTATTTTGTTTTAAAATATGCATTATTATAGTGATAGTAACTGTGTAGGAATTGTTCAGATTTATAGTGTGTGACTTAGAATGGAGGATTTAAGTACAAGAATTTAGGCGACGGCTTTTTAAGCACTAAAGCACTTTTGAATGTGATTGTTACTGTGGAGAAAGAAGATTGACTTAGCTTTGCCTTTTGTCTTTTCTAAAACAGGTTTGTATCAAAATGATTGACCTCTTAAAATAATTTAATATGATATAATATTTCATAAATGGGAAGACCAAGGTTTTAATCTCTCGTTAGATGATATATGCTTGATTTGAAGATGATAATCTCTAAATGGGGTTAGGCCACCATGCATTCCTTAAGGTTTGTGCTTGGTATTTAACAAAGTGGTATACTTTGGGAATGCAAAATAATCCTTTAAATCCCCTCTTGTACTTTAAGTCAGGGGAACCATTTCGATTTTACTGATTCTGGGGATTATTTGAGGTCAGCCAGGATGAAATGGGCTCATGACACAATCAGGAAAGTCCAAAACAATTGAGTGGAAACATTGGAGAATATTTTTTATTTGAAATAAATGGACAAATCCCTCTCTGTAATATAGGGCAGTCTCCCACCTACAGGCCTGAGCCTTAGGTCTGTGCTCGCATCTCTGCTGCACTCTTTTTTTTTTTTTTTTTTTTTTGAGACAGAGTCTCGCTGTGTCGCCCAGGCTGGAGTGCAGTGGCGCCAATTCGGCTCACTGCAAGCTCCCAGGTTCACGCCATTCTCCTGCCTCAGCTTCCGAATAGCTGGGACTACAGGCGCCTGCCACCAGACCCGGCTAATTTTTTGTATTTTTAGTAGAGACGGGGTTTCACTGTGTTAGCCAGGGTGGTCTCAATCTCCTGACCTCGCGATCCACCCACCTCGGCCTCCCAAAGTGCTGGGATTACAGGTGTGAGCCACCGTGCCCGGCCTCTGCTGCACTCTTTCTATCACATTTTCTTTCCAAATACTATATGAACTTTAATTTTAACTATGCTATTTTTTCTGTTTATTTATCTTTCTATAGTTTAAATTCCGTATTATAAATGCTAACTTTTCTGGAATGTTGTTTACAGACAAACAAAAACCAAATTACCATTCACGGTGCTTTAATGTTTATATGCCAAGTTCTTGTTTCATGTTTTGTGCTTTCTACTGAGCTAGGACTTAGAATAGTACCAGGCAAAACAAACAAGAAGACCCAAGGAGACACTTAATATATATTGAATTGAATGTAGCTACCCACCCCCATCGGTTTGCCTGTAAAAGTACTTGCACATTTTAAACAGCAGTATGTCTCTTATATATAAAAATAGGTCAAAGTAGTTTCAGGAACTTTAAAAGCTGTGTTTCTCACTTTCTTACATAACTATTCCTTATAATGTGTGTTGTAGAATGAGCCTACTTTGAAAACATTTCTCAACACTCCTGCAAGAGCATTGTTGATAATATAATATTCAAGTGCAGGCAGGATATAAAGTACCTAACTGTGTTTGTAATGAACCTTCAATTAAAAGAAAAGCTGCTTCTTAGTGATTGTTCCCTTTTTTAGGTGCAAGGTTCTGACATTTCTGACTAAATTTGATTTTTGCCTAGAAACAGTAATTTTTCAGGCATCATTCTGTGTTTTTATTTTTTTCACTTTCTTTTCATTACTTAGGGACCACCATCATGTCAGCATTAAGAGTCTTACATAAGTTAACAAGGTACATTCTTTCTAATATCTTTCAAGTCTAACATGTATTGACTGCATACTATGTGTTCCAGTATTCTAATTATCATCTTTAATTCTCAAAACTATTGAGGCATGTGCTATTATTATTGAAATATAAATGAGAAAATGGAGATATAGAGTGGTTAAATAACTTCCCAAGATCATGGAGCTACTAAGTAGCATGTTAAAATTAAGATCTAGAGCTTGCCCTCTTAACTATTAGACGATGCTCTGTCTCAATGAGTGACACATCTTGTATATCATGGAGATATTTTGTTAAATGATTTTATTATTTGTAAAACACACACATTATGTCTAACCATTATTTAACTAGTAGTTATTTTAGAAGGATTAAATTATTCTCTTGGGACAATAATTTAAAATTTTCAAATTTAGGTTGGTAAAGTGTAAAGTTCTTTTTTTCACATTCAGGAATAAAGGAATATGCTCATTCACTTGGTCAGAAAGTGTTAATGTGTTAGAATGCATCACTGGTAAGAATAGTGAAGATGGAAAGAAGATGAGCACTTGGGAAGTGGTTTAAAATCATTTTCTTTAAATCTTGCCATTTAGTTTGATTTCAGCACAATTTTTTGATTTATTTTAATTTTCTAGGATTTCATTGCTGTTCAATGTGATGTGTAGAAGCATGCTTTCTCTGTAATTTTCAGATACATCATATAGTACGAAGTGACTTTAGAGGTTAACAAGGTTTTTATTTCTCCTAGTGTAATGAAGATATTTAATTTGCCTTACATCTCATCCTCATTTAATTTTATTTCCACATAACCCCATTAAGAAGTTTTAGCCAAACAAAAGCACCAAATAGTCACAAACCACATCAATTAGAACATTTTTTTTTTCTGGTTTATGTGAAGAATTATTCAACGAAAATATGGTTTATTTTTTTAAAAAACCCTCAAACTGGATTAATTTTAAGTATTTTACAAAACAATGAGAATTATGCTGTATTATTCCATTTTCACACTGCTATAAAGAAATACTTGAAGGCCGGGTGCAGTGGCGCACGCCTGTAATTCTAGCACTTTGGGAGACCGAAGTGGGCAGATCACGAGGTCAAGAGATCGAGACCATCCTGGCCAACATGATGAAACCCTTTCTCTACTAAAAATACAAAAATTAGCTGGGTGTGGTGGTGTGTGCCTGTAGTCCCAGCTACTCAGGAGGCTGAGGCAGCAGAATTGCTTCAACCTGGGAGGTGGAGGTTGCAGTGAGCTGAGATCATGCCACTGCACTCCAGCCTGGTGACAGAGAGAGACTCCGTATCAAAAAAAAAAAAAAAAAAAAAAAAAAAAAAAAAGAAATACCTGAGACTGGGTAATTTATAAAGCAAGGAGGTTTAATTGACTCACAGTTCCACATGGCTGGAGAGGCCTCAGGAATTTACAATCATGGTGGAAGCCGAAGGGGAAGCAAGGACCTTCTTCACATGGCAGCAAGAGAGAGAATAGGGAAGGAGGAACTTCCAAACACTTATAAAACCATCTAATCTCCTGAGAACTTACTCACTATTCAAGACAGCACGGGGGAAACCACCCCCATGATTCAGTCACCTCCCTCCCTGGACACTTGGGGATTACAGGTCCCTCACTCAACACGTGGGGATTGCAATTTGGGATAATATTTGGGTGGGGACACAGAGCCAAACCATATCATATGCCATCTAACATGAGCTCATCCTCATCATTTTCTTCCTTAGTATATCTGTAAATTGTTTAACTGTTGGAATTTACCTCCACATGCATTATTATATTTATTCCCCCAAAATAATAAAACAGTGGTTAAAATTTCATAAGCATTTTCCACTTTAGGAAACATAAGTATTTTCCACTTTAGGAAACATTTCCACTTTAGGGAACATAAGCAAAGAACATATTCTTAATCTAATTTAACAGATAAGGACTTGAGATTCAAAAAAGTCATATGACCTGGAATTCAAGGAGTGAGTCGTTTCAATTTGAATCTATATGTTCTGATTCCAACTTATTTTTTACTCTTTTCTCCTGTACTACTTTACTTGAGGTAATTATAGTTGTGCTTTTTTTTTTTTTTTCCAGTTCTTGGACTCGAGATGAAAAGGAGAGGTTGGCATACTGCTTGCTTTTTCAAAAACTATTTCAAATTGCTTCTCAACATTAACACTTTCTTTCTTTCCATTAGTACATAACACTTTCTTTCCCCTTTGGAGCCCATTACTAACCTTCATAACATGCTTTACTTCCTCTGTGGCTTCAGAACCTTGTTTCTTCTCCATCATTCATCCCCTTAAAAACTTTTACATATGAGCTTGTAGCCCTTTTAACATTCTGATATTAAACTTCCTGGAAGATCCCAACATTAATGATTCCCATCTCTATTTTTAAGTGCCTACTGGCAATGCTATTTATTAGATTTTCGCATCACATGCAATTACTCAGCTACCAGTATTTTAAATTTCTCAGAGTTTCTGTCTCCTACCAGAATTTTCTAGCTTTTACCTTTCCTAACCCTTCATTCCTACTGACGCTACTCTTGGTCACTACTGTAATTTCTAATCCTTCTTACATGTTTTTCCCAACCTGGTGGCTGTGGTTATGCATTTCCAGAAGTATTTACCCACTTACAAATTTCTCTGTTGATTACACCCATTTTTGCTTTATCTGGATGATTTCACCATTTTTGCTTTACGAAATCTTGAACTAGGATAATTTCTAAAGTCTTTTTTCCATCTCTGGCACTAAGAAAATTAGTACTATCAAAAAGTGATGGCATCTATAGATTCTGCTAGGGCTGAAAGGTTGAATTGGGTTTTAAAGGGAATGAATAAGAAGACAGGAAGTGATGGTTGGAGGAAAAAGATTTTGGAGGCATCGTAATAATTCCAATGTAATTAAAATTTTGGTAATTATAAACATGAGAGTATGGCTATAGAAGTTATGTTTCAGGGACGGTAGAAGACATGATGATTGGAAGAAAATTGGCACCAAATGGCCAGGTGTTGGAAAAATCATCTTTGTGGTTATTAAAATCACAAAATCTTGTGCCCCAAGAAATGCTGGGGAGGATGACAGCAAACCAAAAACAGAAATCTTTAAGGAATGAGGGGGTGTAGTTCAGAGATCAGGAGTACTTATACTAAGGAATGGTAGAGGAGCAAAGATGACATGAAATTAAAACTGGGCATTTTTAGAGAGAGAGGAGGGAAAATGTTCTGGACGTGGCCTGGAGCAGCAAAGGAGCTGCTACCACGTGTTCAGACCCGAAGTTATATGAGGAGAAACAGTATCCAGTTAAGAGGGTTGCTAGGTAAGCAGTGTCCTGGAGGAGAGCCGATTTACTCTAAGCAGAGGACAGATAGGTAATTGCCTAGTCTCAGGCATTATTCTCTTTGACAGTCTTCATCCTATAGCTTTTGACACATTACAATCTTAATAATAATGGATATATCTCACCAAGAGCAATGCTTTTAAGTACATATAATATGTGTTCATAGAAACAGCTCTTTTAAAACCCACAACAACCTGAGGGGTTTTTGTTATCCCTGGTGACAGATGAGGATATGGACTGAGAATAGAATAAGTATTCAGCACTCAAAACTAGGTCTTATAGATCCAAATCGAGGAATCTTTTCACTGCAGCACACTTACAGAGAAAAGCCCCAAATCCACGGAAGAATTCCTTCTAAATTTAAAACACAGCTGGGGGATAGGAAGATTTCTGCAGTTGTTCCCTGACCTACTTTATCTTGTTCAGATGGCCCTCTATGTATTTTGAGGTCTGCATAGTTTAGGTTACTAGGAATGTCGAATATGTCTGCTTGGCGGTTTTAATTCTCGCCTATCCGTGGGTCATTTGTGCAAATGTTCTCACTGTAAAACAATTAACATTACCAGGGGAATAGTTTAATCTATCCTTTTAATATACTCATAATTGTGTACCTTGTACACAAAGTTCTTGTTTTTCCTCAAATTTACATGTTTCAAATATTGGTAAACCATAATGTTTCTTTTTTAGTTTCTGACATGCTGAAGTCGTACATATTTTTTCATTTAATCTGTCCTTGTAAGCCATTCCTTTCATCATTTTAGTTGTTTCATTTGGAATCCATCCAAGTAGCCTACATATTCATTCAACAGGCTTGCCAAAAACTCAACAGAGAATTCCAAGGATGTGCTTCCCTAAAATACTGCCACATACATTAGTCTGTATTTTTTAATTTTTGAAGCTACATTCTGAATTTTTAATCTTTAAATTGACATTAAATCTCAAACTAAGATAATTTCTAAAGTTCTTTTCCCATCTCTGGCACTAATAAAATGAGTACTATCAAAAAGCGATGGGATCCATAGATCGTGGTGGGACTGAAAGGTTAAATTGGGGTTCTACAGGGAATGAATAAGAAGATAGGAAGTAATGGTTTATTGTTTAATTTATTGTTTTGCTAGTTATTTTTTTCTGTCAAGCTGCACATTTTCAAATGATATTTAGGTAGAATATATATTATTTTTCATAATTTTATGATGCATTTGCCTTCACTAGAATTTTACTTATTTTTTTCACTCTTCATTTAGTATAATTATTACTACTATTATATAAGATATGCTTTCCCCTCATAGATATGGAGTAACCTAACTTCATTTCTTACACATAATATTATTATGCTATTTACTGTTATTTTGTATCATGTACATATGTGCTAAATAATAATGCAACACACAAATTTCTGCCCTTAGCTTTTTTATTTCATATTGGTGGGGGGGTCTGTAAGTATTCATGATCTTCTCAAAATTATCATTTCTCTCTCTCTCTTTCTCTCTCTCTCTCTCTATATATATATACTTTATATATATATACTTATATATATATATACTTTATATATATATACTTATATATATATATATACTTTTTATATATATGTATCTCCTTCTATATGTTGCAGATTTTCTGTTTCTAACTCATCCCTCAGCTTGAACTGCACAGCCTGGGAGAATCTCTCTCTGGTCGTCTTATCCAAGTAACTCAAACACACACATACATACACATCATATTTCCATGTTATTATTCTATCACTGTACCATTATTAAATATATTATAACACTTTTCAAAAATTATAGTATAATCATTTATTTGCTAATTTATTTTTTATCTTATTTCCAATAGACTGTAAGCTTGATGAAGGCAGGAAGAATATCTCTGTTACTTAATGTATATCCAGCTCCAAATGTGGTACCTTACATATAGTAGGCACTCAGTTAATATTTATTTTCTGAATTTATGCATGCATGCATGAAAAACAACTCTGCTGGTATATACATCTTTTTATCGTTAAAAATGTGTTCCTTTGATAGACCCATTAAGTTATTTAATAAATTGTTATCTACTTGATGCACTGATGCATTGACTTGTGAATCATGGTACAAATGATACATTATTAAAAAGCAATAAATACTTTAGTAGTGGCAAACTCCAAGAGCTGAATAAATAAGTGACTTACTGTTTCCATAACTGTCTAATTTATAAACAGTTTAAAAGGAAGATTCAGGTTTTATCTGTGGTTGCCAAATTACAATAAAATATTTTTAATACTATATGGGAGCTAGACAGTAAACTTTTATTTTATTTATTTATTTTATTATCCAGGTTTGACAGGAAAAGTATGTGCAACAAAAAAAAGGACTTAGTGGAGTTTTTAATTATCATATGGAGGAGCTGCAGGTAGCCCTCTGATCTACTAATTGCCCCAGTGCCCTGACAGTTACTCCCATCAGCTCCACCAGCAATAACTTTCCTCCAAGCATAACTTCTTTCCCTCCTCCCACCATGCAGTCACACCTGCTCAAAGCAGAAGTACTTGGCAGAGGGGAAGAGACAACACCTGGGAACTGTGTCTGCCTAGGAGCTGAGAACCTTCTAAACAGCTCTGTTTAGAGTTGTTTGTGTAATGACAATCTGTATGTCACTGCAAACTGCTGTTTATTCCCCTTTAGGCAACTGTATTTCTACCTTTCTTAAATGCCTCAATAGTTCTAAAACAATTTATATGTTTGAGACCCTGGTAATTGTGTGATTTCCACTTCTAATCTGAAAAGTCTAAAATAGACATATCTTTCTAAAAAGGTATAGAATGGAAAAAGGTGTATAAAATTAAAACTGTAAAATCTAATACTTTGCTCCTGTTTATGTGATAAGAAAAAGCCTTTAGCAATTATCGTTGTTGGTTTGAGGAAAGGCAGTTAATTTCTAGTCTTTGTTTTAAAATTTCAATTATGTTGAAACCTATAAGCAAGTATACACTCATTGATGAAAAGGTATAATGGCGACATATTGGTGTCTGTACTTTGAGACTTGTTTAGATAAATAAGTATCTTTAAGTATATGTTTAACCATAAAATGGATCATATCATACAGGGTTTGGGGGTTTAATTTTCAATTTAATTATTATGGTAAAATGCACATAACATGAAATTTACTATGTCAGTCATGTTTTTAGGTGTACAGTTTAGTGATATTAAATACATTTATAATGTTGTGCAATCATTATGACCATCATCTCCATAATTCTTTTTATCTTGTAATGCAGAAACCCCATCCATACTCATTAAACAATAATTCCCCATTTCTCCCTCTTCCCAGCCCCTGACAGCCACCATCTTACTTTCTGTTTCTGTGATTTTGGCTACTCTAAGTCTCTAAGTACCTCATGTAAGTGGAATCACACCTTATTTGTGAGACTGGCTTATTTCACTTAGCATAATGTCTTCAAGGTTCATTTGTTTTGTAGCATATGTTAGACTGTTCTTCCCTTTTAAGGCAAAATAGAATTCCTTTGTTTATATATGTATGTATGTGTATGTTGTGTTGTCCTTCCTTTTTAAGGCAAAATAGTATACTATTCCTTTATGGTATGTATGTATATATGTATGCATATGTTGTGTGTGTATATTTATATGTATGTGTGTATTTATGTGTGTATATGTGTATATATGTTTTTATATATTATATATACATATATATTCTAAGTTTTTGCTGTTGTGAATAATGCTGCTATGAACATGGCTTCGCAAGTATCCCTTTCAGAGTCTGTTTTCAATTCCTTTGTTATATACCCAGAAATGTAGTTGCTGGATTCTATGGTAATTCTATTTTTAATTTTTGGAGGAACTTTCATACTGTTTTTCACGGCAGCTATAGCAGTCTACATCCCCACCAAGAGTGCACATACTCTACAACACTTTTTATTTTATGCTTTTTAGGTTTTTATTTTTACTTTTTTAGTAGCCATCTTAATTGGTGTAAAATGGTATCTCATTTTAGTTTTGACTTGCATTTTCCCAACTGTTAGTGATGTTGAGAATCTTTTCATGTGTTTATTGGCCATTTGTATATCTTCTATGGGAAAACATCTATTCCTTTGCCCATTTTTGAATCACGTTGTTTTTGTTGTTGTTGAGTTTTAAAGTTCTCTATATATTCTGGATATTAATTCCTTATCAGATGTGTTTTGCAATTTTTTTTCTCATTCCGTGGGTTGCCTTTTTATTCTGTGGTAGTGTATTTGGATATACAAAACTTTTTAATGTTTATAAGTCCAATTTGCTTATTTTTTCTTTTGTTGCCTGTGCCTTTCGTGTCATATTAAAGAAATCATTGCCAAATCTAATGTTGTGAAATTTTTACCCTAATTAATTAAACCTGAGACAAACTTCTCAGAGTTTTGAAGTTTTAGGTCTTAGATTTAGATTTGTTCTATTTTGAGTTCATTTTTGTATACGATGTAGGTAAGTGCTCAACTTCATTCTTTTATATATGGATATTCCGTTCTACCAGCAACATTTGTTGAAGAACCTGTCCTTTCCCCATTGACAATCCATATCAAATGGCTTTGGCACGCTTGTCAAAAATCCTCTCACCATATACATGAAACTTTTATTTCTGAGCTTTCTATTCTATTCCATTTGTTTCTATGTCTCTGTTCATGTCAGACCACACTGTTTTGATTACTGTAGCATTGCAGTAAGTTTTAAAATAAGGAAGTGTGAGTCCTCCAGATTGGTTCTTCTTTTTCAAGATTTCATATGGTCTTAGGATGGTCTTTTAAATTTTTTTGTAAAAAACCATCCTCTGAAAGTTTCAACCCCTCAATAGATTCCAGAGTTTCAAAATCATTACATCAGACAAATTCTGCCAGTGCAATTGTTGCCTAGGTAGGGAGGCAGATTCTTGGTGCTTCTTACTTCAGAATCTTCCAGGAATCTTTTTACCTTATAGTTGTACTTATTCAACAACATTTTATTAAGCTCAGAGAGACAGATATAAGAAGTGTTTTGAGTGCTAAAATGACAACGATCAAAAAGCTGGAAATCTTTTCTCACATAGAGCTTATATTGTAATGGAGAGAAACAGAAAATAAACAAGCAAATTATCTAGTTGGTTGAAAGGATGGGGTAGGAATTTTTAGAGTCTCACTCCATCATCTAGGGCTGGAGTGCACTGGAGCCATCTCGGCTCACTGAAACATCTGCCTCCTGGATTCAAGCGATTCGCCTGTCTCAGCCTCCCAAGTAGCTGAGATTATAGGCATGCGCCACCATGCCCAGCTAATTTTTTGTATTCTTGGTAGAAACAGGGTTTCACCATGTTGGCCAGGCTAGTCTTGTACTCCTGACCATAAGTTATCCTCTTGCCTCAGCCTCCCAAAGTGCTGGGATTACAGGCATGAGCCACTGCTCCTAGCTCAGATTCCCTTTTTATATTGAGTGCTGAGATTCAGTCTCATTGCTCAAAAATATTAAGGAAGTGAGTTATTGCAAATATGTTTTCTCACATTTTATTTGCCTTTATATTGCACTTATTATGTTTGTTAAAAGTTGTTAAAATTGGCTGCAATGAGCTGTGATCACAGCACTGCATTCCAGCTTGGGAAGTGACAGAGCAAGACCCTGTCTCAAAAAAAAAAAAAAAAAAGTCATTAAATTTAAAAGATTTATTTTATAAAATATGCTTGTGTTTCCCCTTATGATTTCTGCTATTGGCATTATATTTAAGTGTATAAGAAATGCTATTTGTTTTTCCTACCAAATGGTTATCTGTGCTTCCCCACATGACTTAAAACAACTGTTAGAAAAAGAAACATGTATTATACACTAAATGCTATGATATAATTTGCATCTTTTCAGGGACTTATTTATTAAGCTGCTTCTCTATTAGTGTGCCAGTAGTACTTGGTTTTAACTATTGTATTTTGTTATATGTTTTTGCCATTGTGGATAATTATTTAAAATATATCTGAATGTAATTTGCTAATATTTTTGTTGGGACATTTGCATCTATTTTCATAAATGACATGTTATGCTAACTTTATTAAACTTGGTATTGGAAAAAATGCCAGATGGATAGAATTACTTGGGGAGCTTTTCTTCCCTGAAACATTTTAAATACTACATGAGTTTTCTGTTCCTTAAGTTTTGAAATAACTAACCTACTAGCAGTCTAATCTGTTTGGTGGGTACTTTTGTGAATACTGTTTCTAGAGTCTTTCATAATTAGTGGAATACTTTCTTGTTACCCCCTTTCTGTTTTTGATAATTTATCATTTCTGATACAATAGAACATTTTAACAATATTTTAAAATTTATTAGCACATATTATATGTACCATTAAAATGTTCATAGAGAGTTACATATTTCTAGAATAATGTGAAAGAAAAATGTACAAAACAGATTACAGAAATCTACATAGAGTATGGTAATTATGAATTAAAGAAGTAAACATTAGACAAAGTAAACCTCCTAGGTTTCAAGAGTCAGATTTTCTGCTTCAACAGATTACTAACTTTGGTTTTCTTATGTATAAAATGGGGATAATAATAGGGCCTGACTTGTAAGGTTATTTTGAGGGTTTAATAGAGGTTAAGTGCATAGAACCATATCTGTGGCCCATGATGGATATGATGATGATCATGATGATTATGATGACGGTGACGGTGGTGGTGGTGGTGGTGCTGGTGGCAACAGTGTACGGTGCTGTAGCACAATGCTTGGTACACATTCTGATTTTAGAAAAAGAATCGGTTAATAAACTGTTGTTTTTCTTTATTTTATTTTATATGATTTTTTACTTTTTGGTAAAATACTTATCAAAAAACTTCAGTCTTTGAGCTATAACTTTCTGGCATATTGGTGTATTGTATTGATTAAGAGAAAGATTTTTCTAATCAGATAGACTAGGAATTGGATCCTGGATGAAACATTTATTTGCCCTGAAACCTTTTAGAGGTTATATACATAGCCTGTTTCCTCATTCCTTGAGTGTGGATAAAGCAATAACAATCTAATAGAGCTGCTGTAGAGATTAAAAGATATAACCCATGTAATGTGCTTACAAATGCTGGCACAATACAGGTTCTCAATAAATGTCTGGTATTATTATTTTCTTAATTGTGGTCTTGCTGTTAAAAGAGGACAGTTATTCTGAGACACAATCCAAAAGAGAACGGTATAGGCAAGGTATAGGAACCTGGAATGTTCTGAAAAATTCACTGATCGGCAAAGGTTAGCAATCCTAGAATTGATATGATATATGTTTTTATTATGTTTCTGACTTTAAATTATTGCATTTGGGGAATACTTGACTGTAATAGAATATTAATTACTGTCTCCTAAGTCACCAGGTGGTCTTTGCTTTCTTTTTACTCTTTCCACCTAGATGTGCTTACTTTCCATTCTGAAGATAGACTGTAAGTTGTGTCTTGATTTATAACTTATAATAGAAACTACTAAAATATCTAAGGTTGTTTTTATTTTACATTTTGCTTTAGAGGTCTTAATTGTAAATATGGTATAAAAGGAAGATTTTTTAAAGGTGGAACTCCGGATGTTAAAATGAAAAATAATTGGAATATGTTCTTGTTTTAGAGCTAAGTTTCTATGCAACAGAACTAGATTTTAAAATGAAGGTGGCCATGAGCATGAATGTTTTTTATAATCTGCTAGTTCATGACTGGTTGTTTCTGTGTTCAGTACTTAGTATTTAGAAAACTCTTTACTACTTCCTATCTTTTAAGCAGTTCAAATTTATTTAAATATCATCTATACCTCAAAAATGAATAAGAAATAAGGGCATATTGCACTTAAGATTTTAATGTACAATAATTGTTTGCATTTTCAGTAATTTATTTTTGCTACCTCCTCCTCTCAAAACAATCAAACAGCAACAATCCCCCCAAACCCAATACTTTCCATTAAGAGAAGATATTTAAGTTAAATATAAGACATAAATATACAAACATGTTTTAAGGATTGGTATAACACTCTATGGTTTCCCAAAGAAGAGACCAAAAATATATATAAGATTAATTAAATGGTTTGGATGAATTAAAAAATAGATATTAAAGGTTCGGGGTAGAAAATTGCTAGGCCAATTTGTATCAATTCGTATCTATTTCCAAGGTAACAATATTTATAACTAAAATTAACCTGTTGCAGGATTCCATATGAAATTTACATAGTGTGAGATTTATCATTATATATAATATATTAATTATTTTTAAATAAAGTCATAATTTAAAAATTCTTTGGGGTACTATATAAATGGCTCCGTAAAAGAACAATTGAAATGTGCAGATTTAAGATTATCTTCTCATTTTAAGGTCAGCCGATTAGGAGTCTTAACTGTATCTGCTAAATCCCTTTTGCCATGTAATGTGACATATTTAATGGGTATAATATCAAGAGATGAAGATCATGGAGATCTGAATGCTACCTACTGCAATTGTTTATATACACAATCTCATGTAGGTATAGGTTTGTATAACTCTGCATCTGTAGTATATATCTGTGTAACAATTTCCAAAGCGATATGAATCCGTTTAGGTATCAAAAGACAATTCTGGCTGAAACAAGTACTTGCCTTGTGACTGGACAGATTCTGAATTTCAAGCCTCAATTCCCTTATTTGGCAAAAATAGAGACCGTAGCTTCTCCACTACTTGTCTTTTTGGCATATGTAATGATCAAAATAAAAATGAAGCAATATACAGGAAATGATTTCAGTACCTGAAAACTGCCTTACATTGTCTGTTTTTGGTTGTAGCTTCAAAATCTTAATTTGTCTTTTATACCTTTATAGAATCAGGCAAAATTGGATGTAGTGACAATTTCACTTCTTCTATAATCTTCCCTTGGTTGTGTTTGTATATTTTACTGTACATATTAAGATGTCATGAAAAGTCTTGATGACAATTATTTTGAAAATGAACAGAAGCACAGTAAGAATTGATGACAAATCTGATATATAGTCAGTGATTTGTGAGAACCCAAGTGATGATCAAAATATGAACAGTGCCTATATATTAAAATGAGTATATTTATATCTGATGTCCCCATATTTCCTTGATTTCTCCAATTTTTTTCACCTCCAGTTGAGATCTAGAAGTTGTTGGCTTAGAAAATTAATTTTTGTCCATACAAATGTAGACAGCTAAGGAGTTAAATTAGTCACTCACCATCATGAAAAAGTTGTCACCTCTAAAAGAAAAAGGCATCTTATCTCTTGCTATGTTTCTGTGACCCAAAATTTCAACTTTTTCTGGTTCCAATGCCAGTCCACAAAAATGACATTAACTTAAATTTCCTTTAATACAATATCAGTTGCACTATTTAAAATATTTTAGCCAATATTATGGAATTGTTTCTAGAAAAACATGTTTGATTTTGTTTCTAAAAAGCTCAATTTCAAAATCATATATGGACTATAACTTATCTTTGAATTAGCTTTGTTTTTTTTTTTTTTTGACAGAGTCTCACTCAGTCACCAGGCTAGAGTGCAGTAGCGCGATCTCGGCTCACTGCAACCTCCACTTCCCGAGTTCAAGCGATTCTCCTGCCTCAGCCTCCCGAGTAGCTGGGACTGCAGGCACACACCACAGCTAATTTTTGTATTTTTAGTAGAGACGGGGGTTTCACCATGTTGGCCATGATGATCTCAATCTCTTGACCTCCTGATCGACCTGCCTCAGCCTGAATTAGCAAGTTTTTGGTTATACCTTTCAATACAAGAATTAACTAAGATTTCAACCCCAAATGCAATGACATTATTGAGATTTTCCCTCTAGGAATTGTAAATATATATTTATACAAAAGTTATTAATACTTGATTATAAAGGTATATACTTTAATAAATTAGAATTAATAAATTACCTCTTCAGTTAGTAATATAGGTTACATACTCATTGCTATCAAAAAATAAATGCATTTGGAAGTCAAATTTACAAACAGAAAAACAAAAACATAAAATTGTTGCTGAAATAATTTTTGTCTGTTCTTTGGGAAGTGACATAGATCATCTTAAACTACTTTTTTATTATTTCTAAGCAAGTTATTTATTTTGTTTTGTATTTCCCATAATTCAAGAGTATCTTTTGAAATATTTAAAATGTTACTACTGATAACAGCTACATAGTAAACCAATCTAGAGTTGGAGGTTTCAGGTTTCTGATTTAACTTTAATTGAGAATATGTTATAAATTATGTCAATTGATTTGGGGATAATAAGAGGCATGAAGAACTCTTCCATGATGAATTGTTTGTGCAGTCAATTACTATGCACAAAGCCTCGAATATAAGCCCAGGCAACTGGAACATATCAACTTTAAAAAGGACTTCTCAGGTTTGTTTATGTTGGCATTTTCAATGTGAAAGTATGTATTTTAATACGTAATTGCATTATAAAAATGATATTGAAGTCATTTGGACATATTAGGAATATAAACCATCAGTCCATACTAATTAATAGGAGAACTTCATATTTATGCAATGTAGCATGAATCAGCCATTTTATTAGATTCAGAAAATCTTAGAAAGATACTGACAATGAGGAAAATACAATTTAAAAATGTAAGCCTTATTCACATGGTTTAATAGTTCCCTGACTCTCCTACAAAAGCAAATTAAAGCAAATTGAATAGATGACTCATTTGGTTGTATTCCAGGAATTTACACACTGTTCTTTATTTTGTTGGAGTAATAACAAAGGTGTGTAACAAAGCAAAAGATATTGTTATATCTTTTAAATTTGCTATTCCAGAAGTTAAAGTGGAAGCCACTTTAGGAAACCTGTTAATATATGTTTATAATTAAAACTGGGTTTCTTTGACATTACTGCTCTTTTGGGAAGTTGGCTTATATGTATTCTACATTAAGTTCATTTTGTTATGTATCTGCATAAACTTGTTATTGTTACTCAGACTGCATCTATGAAGCCACATGCAGAAAACTCATGTGTTGTCAAAGAGTATTTATGGCTTGCATTTTGGGTAATTAGACTATTATGTTTAGATGATCGGTTGGTTCTTTTATAAAATATAAAGCATTATCACATTGGTTGTCTCTTTACTCATACATTACTTTGTTTTAAAACACAAAGTAAGTTATAAAGGATGTAGATTGTTCAGCACTTTCGTGTGCCTCACAGTGCTTACAAAAGTACTTTGTTTATACGGTATACTTGATAGACCAATTGAATTCCCAGAAATTTTTATTAATATTTTTATAACACACTAGATAATAGTATAAGAAAAATGTCAAAATTTCAAATAATGACATTTACAAACTAAAATAAATATAGTAAGATATGCAGGTTTCCAGAAAAATAAACAGATTTATAGCATTCTAACCTATTAAAAGCTAAAATAATAGAATATTTTAAAGAATGGGCAATAGTTAATGGAATCCAAAAAAATTAGAGTACCTATGATCATCATATTCTTTTTGAAGTAAGGGTTGCACTTTAATCATTTTGCATAAATAAGTGCCTCTTCTATTTATAAAAATATTGATAGTTATAGTTATTCCCAGATTTTTGTTGAATAGTCAGGTTCACAGGGCAAGAAAACATTGTATAGCAAGACATTCATCTTGCTTTAGAAATTTGAGGTGTGTGTGTGTGTGTGTGTGTCTGTGTGTTGTGATGGCCTTAACCTAGAATGGTGGTATCATCAGAATCTTTTTGTTTAGACTGATTCCATTTTTGTACACACTTGAAGCAAATCTAAACTAATGAGATTTACTTTTAAATAGGTAAAGCAAGAATCATCATCACAACCATCGCTTGTCTGTCTTTTTTTTATTAACGCTCACTTGCAGAATCAACTTAGGCAGGTGGATAAGTGATTTAGGGAACAGGCAAGACATATGTTTCTGAGCTACTCATTGCTAGCACCTTTTTAGCACATGGAAAAATATTTAATATGTTATATGGTGTCTAGAATATTTTAAGAAAAAATATCCCCAGAAGAATTTTGTTATATAATTATAAGACATTCTTCGAAAACATTTTTTGGTCATTTTGTAAGATAATTAAACACTTGCGTGGATTATCGGAAATGATATTTGCATTCTTTCTGCTTGAGATGCCAATACTAGCAATATATTTATGCCCACTCTCTCCTCAGTTTGGATATATCACATATGATTAGAGTGAAATGAAATCAAAATTTCCTAAAGGACCACTTTTTGCCATGCCAATCTGTGATAAGATTTCTTGGATCTATACCAGGTTCTACCTTGATATTTTCCCAGGTCTGTTTTCCTTTCCGTGTTTACTCCGGTTTTCATTTCGGTAATTACCATGCTGGAGGTGATAACCTTCACGAGTGATGGCATTACTTATTCTTTATTTACTAATCTAATAGGAAATGATCGAAAAGGGCATTCAATTTGTCTACTAACTTTTTATTAACATGTTTTGGGGGGCATTGAATGTATTTCCAGGATTCAAACACCTTGGCCTTTAATTTGTCAAACTTCAGTATTTAAGTAAATGATCTACATTCTGACTGAATTAACTGAACTCAGGGAAGGCTGTACAAAAAGGTTGTTCCTATATTTTCTCACATATTTCTATAAGGTCCAAACTGTTGGAAAGCAATTAGATTGAATTACTCAGTGACTGCTGAAATACCTGTTCTTTGACCTCATAAAATCTCTCCTTTTCTCCTCTGTTAACTTTCCTCCCACCTTCCCCTACCCTTCTATTCAGCAAACATAATTTTTCCTCTTTCTTTAACCACTCTCCTTCAAATCTTCAACTCTCCTTATCCACTGGTTTTGAGCTGCTCCCACTCGGTAGTAGTTTGAGTGTGGTAGTAGTAGTTTAATCTTTAAGTCATAGAAACATGGTTTGGTCAGTGTACTGAGAACAGATTCACATCCTAGGTGTGAACTCCCAGGGATACATATTTCAAAAAGTATGATATGAGAATATAGATTTTTAATTCCATAATGGTCATTATAATCTTTAAGGATATGAAAAGAGACATCAGAATTCTAGTGAATTCATTCATAGAATCGGAAAAGAGGAATTTAGTTGCGTGAGTTGAATGTCGAATGGTAGGAAGCTAAAATGGTCTGACTGCGGTTGGCCACACCTGCCCCATAGACTGTGCTGCAGTTCCTGTTCTCTCAGATAGCGCTTTGTCTGGGCAGTGCCATGGTTAGTCTTTCTACTTTTCAGATTTTGGTGCTTTAATGGCTGAATAACCCCATTTCCTCATCCTGTTCGTCCACCAAAACATTTTGATTGGAACATTCTTTCTTTAGATATAGTAATAGATTCCCTTAGTTTCAAGTCAATTCTAGCTAGTCTAAAAGTCAATCTTTTCAGTCTTTAGAGATTTTACAATTTAACCATCAGAGGGCAAATTTATTTTTCAATTTACAGGTTGTCGGGATTCCCAACCCATTTAAAATTGCAGTCATGCATGAATCATGTAAGCCATTAGAGGACCAAACTGTTAAAATTTAAGTCTTGTGTTTATTTCAGAATAAAATTGCATATTTTACAAATATTATTTGTGCTTGTACATTTAATATTAGTAATATGTTGTAATAAATCATTTATCTAGTTAAATACTTATCTGACCAAATGGGCAAATTTGGGCACTAGAGATGACATTTATCCAAAATTCTTGCTGTATTGAATATACCTGTTTTGCACAATTTATGACAATGCTATATAGGTAGATACGTGTGGTAATGTTTTCATCAAATAAAAGATTCATTTAAAACATTTTACTCCACATATTTAAACTATCTTAGACTGAAAACACAGACTATAAAATGTTTATCTTGATTTGTGGGTGGGATGGAGCAGTAATAACGTTAATATATTGGTTTTTAATAAACAAAACCAAATCCCCATAGCTACATGAGAGCTATCCTTAAAAGTACTCACCCAGGGAGGCTTGTTCCTTTCTTCCCCCCAAATGTATCACAATTGTTGAAATGGGGTTTTAAATTCTTTTTGGAACTGCTTTTAAACAATAAGATAGCCGGGGGGCTTGGCTTACGCCTGTAATCCCAGCACTTTGGGAGGCCGAGGCGGGTGGATCACGAGGTCAGGAGATCAAGACCATCCTGGCTAACATGGAGAAGCCCCATCTCTACTAAAAAATACAAAAAGTTAGCTGGGCCTGGTGGCAGGCGCCTGTAGTCCCAGCTACTTGGGTGGCTGAGGCAGGAGAATGATGTGAACCTGGAAGGCAGAGCTTGCAGTGAGCTGAGATCATGCCACTGCACTCCAGCCTGGGCGACAGAGCAAGACTCTGTCTCAAAAAAAAAAAAAAAAAAAAAAAAAAAGGATAAAAATGAATACTGTCTTATGCTGTATCTTCTATCCTAAAACTGTTTGCTTAGCTTTATCTTTAGTTGACTGGGTATGACACTGAAAGATGTTTTACTCCTTCCAAAAATCATACATAACCTCAAATAACCAAAATCTACCACCATTTAGGTTCTTCAATATATCGTGGCACAATATATGAAAGCAATAGCAAAAAGGAATTTCTTGCTTTCAGGGCAACTTCTGTGTAGGCTGAATTACCTGATGTAATGCAGGTGACCTAGATTTAGTTATTTACAATCATGAACAGAACTGTTCTCTGGCCTTATAGATTACATATCCTTAGCAAAAACTGCTGCATTTGGAGTCTAAGGAAAGGAGAAGATGCATTAGTTAGAGAAAACCAGGTGTAATTTCAGAATTCACTGTCTCCATTTGTATTGCATTCACTGGAGCTGGCCCTCTAAACCTACAAATTCGGGGGTTCCCATGTATACCAGAGCCATTTTTTGGATGTGCAGAAGACTCCTTGGCTGTGTGGAGGATTCTTGTAATTGGTCCGAGTTTTCTGTGTCTGAGATTTCTGTATAAACCTTCATTTCTTGTGGCTACTACCACTAATTCTCTCCAGCAACCTGAGAGAGAAAGAAATAGTTGGAGTATTTTACCAGGATTCCTAGCACTTCTGCACTTTGCACTTGCTTTTTTTTGAAACTGAGTCTCACTCCATCACCCAGGCTGGAGTATAGTGGCACAATCTCAGTTTACTGCAACCTTTGTCTCCTGGGTTCAAGTGATTTTCATGCCTACTTCCCAAGTAGCTGGAATTACAGGCACATGCTACCAAGCCTGGTTAATTTTGTATTTTTAGTAGAGATGGGGTTTCACCATGCCGTCCAGGCTGGTCTTGAAGTCCTGACCTCGAGTGATCCATCTGCCTCAGCCTTCCAACGTGCTGGGATTACAGGCGTGAGCCACTGCACCCAGCCCGCGCTTGCATTTGATTAACAGAAAGGTAAGAACCTAATGGAAGTTCTGGGACAAAGGTATGGAAAAGGGGTGCAAGGTTAAAAGTGTATAGAACCTTAAAGGGTGTCTGTATAATTTCACAGTACAAAATATCATTATATTTAATATTGCTAGAGATAAATTGGCCATCTGCTTTGATGTGGAAGCATTTTCTTTCATATACAGATCCATATATTCATAGTATTCACTTTAACAGAATTTGAGAGGTGATTTTTAATGAGGTAGTTAAAAAATATGAGGCAAACATGGACCACAGGTAGTACAATGGTATACAAATTAAGGAAATGGAAATTGTACAAATTAGAACTAATGTGGGGCAGACATTAGAAAGATTGTTTTCTCCACCAGGTGCGGTGGCTCATGCCTGTAATCCCATCATTTTGGGAAGCTGAAGCAGGCAGATCACTTGAGGTCAGGTGTTCAACACCAGCCTGGCTAACATGGTGAAACCTTATCTCTACTAAAAATACAAAAGTTAGCTTGGTGTGGTGGTGGGTGCCTGTAATCCCAGCTACTCAGGAGGCTGAGGCAGGAGAATCACTTGAACAAATCTTGGGGTGAGGATGCCTGGGTTAGACAATAAGATCTTTCATATAATACATGTGTAACTTTGAATTACTTACCTAGCCTCTCTGCAACTCAGTTTCTTCATTTGTAGAAAGAAATAAAGAGTAGTATCTACCTCGTAGAGCTGTAATAAGGATTAAGCAAGTTAATATTGATAAGATTTTTGGAACAGTTCCTGGCACATAGTAAATTACCTATTTTTAAGTTAATCAAAAGTATTTGCTAAGATATTTGTACCTTTACAAATCTATAATATTGCATGCAATATAAACATCGAAAGTGAACATTTAAATGAATAAGGTATACCTATACTATGAAATAATATGCAGTCATTGAAATGATGTGAGCTGTATTTACTGACATGGAAGAGTGTTGCTGGTGTACGAAGAGAAAAAATTAGGTCAGATAACAACATGGTGTGTAATATTATTCTATTTATGCATATTCACAGAAAGATGACTGGAAATATGTGAACATAATTCCATTTACAAATGGAATTTATATTTAAAGAAATATGCTTGTTTTCATTTTTCAAAATGGCCCTCAATTATGTTTGTCAACAAAAATGTATTTTAAAATGTAACTCACAAAACATTAGTTATTTTCTTCAATAATGAATCGTGTCCTACTTGAGTCAGCAGATGGTTAAGTGGATTACTACTGTTAGATTAGAGGGATAGCTGGTTGATCTGTTAATACTTGCTAGATCAATTCATTACAATCCACCATAACCTCTAGCTCTTGGAAGGAGAAACAAGCTGCTGCAGGTCAAGCAGGGCCAGAGAACACACGTGGAACGGCTATTGTCAATTAAACACCTCTAGACCATGAAGTTTCTACAGCACAAGCCTGCAGAAAAATCTGATGCACTGTTGCCTCAAGAAGCCTGCTTGGGAAAGCAAGCTGTTATTCTTTATAAATAATTGTAGCAAGACATGTTTATAAATTTGGCAGTAGAAGTTAAGAATATTATTCAGCTCTTAAAAAGAATGTTACATTATATAGTAAGGAGAAGAGAAAAGGGGGCTATAATGTAGTTAAAATGTCAGGCTATTATTAACAAGGTTCATTAGGATTATGGACTAGGGCTGTTAGGTATCTTAAGTAGGAATTATGTTTATTAAAATAATGATTGAATAAACTTCTTTATTTTCGTAATCCAAGAGGTAATTAAATATGATTTTTATTTAACAAAGCATGAAAGAGGTTTCAAGTGTAACATTGCTAAACAAACACTAGATGTATGAATCTTGTACAAGTTTTGATGGTACTTTAAATAGTTTGAAAATATTATGATACTTATGCCTTCAGTAGAAATTGGAGACCTTCTGTGTGTTGGGGAATTCTCTGGGTACCACGGACAAAGAGAGAAACCTAACATATTGGAAAGTCACTAATATGTTTCAGTGTATGCATCTTTAATCCAAATAGACATGCATCTGAAATTCAGTTATTTATTTTTGAATAGGTGTTTTTTTTTTTTTTGCCACAGAGGAACATAGAAGACAAAAAAAGGATAATCCAGGGAAGATTTTAGATTTCATAAAACCAAAGTGAGACTCATCGAAGGTTTTTGAATAAGGAAGTTTAGTAAGTCAGTTTTTTTTGTTTTTTTTGTTTTTTTTTTTTTGAGGCGGAGTCTCCCTCTGTCGCCCAGGCTGGAGTGCAGTGGCGCGATCTCGGCTCACTGCAAGCTCCGCCTCCTGGGTTCACGCCATTCTCCTGCCTCAGCCTCCCGCGTAGCTGGGACTACAGGCGCCCGCCACCACGCCTGGCTAATTTTTTTTTTGTAATTTTAGTAGCGACAGGGTTTCACCGTGGTCTCGATCTCCTGACCTCGTGATCTGCCTGCCTCGGCCTCCCAAAGTGCTGGGATTACAAGCGTGAGCCACCGCGCCCGGCCGTAAGTTAGATTTTTTAATAATTATTTTTTAGAATGTTGCACAGCACAGGTGGAAAAAGGAGAGACAACATGGGTACAGCAGGCCCTGTTAGTGTACCACCTGTATCCCTCAGGTCCAAGATTTTGGGGTGCCCAGGCTAATGCCCATCTCCCATACCATTTCTATATTCAAAGGCTTTTCCTGGAACAAGGAGAGTGGAAATGAGAGGAAATTACCTCCCTATGGATCAGCCCTCAAGCAATGACTGCAGGGACTTGCTGTATAAATACCCTAGCTTCCATGCTCCAAGTGGTAAAATTCCCTGAAATGTATTTACCACCTTTGCCAAAGTTTGGCTCAGTGGAATTAAGCTCAGGTCACCTTCTGCATTAGCTTAATAATCACTGTCTTTACTGGCTGTGTTTCCTTTCATGGACCACTTTTCTCCCGCACCATTGCTTTTTTTACATTTTCCTCTGTTTCACCATTGCTTCCAGTACCTGGAATTGAATCTAGACCATCTCTGGTCTATTACTGGGGAAACTGAATGAAACAGCAACATACTGGCAGGAGATAAGGAGGATGTTTATCTCATTCATTTAAAATGGTTAGTGCTTGCCTTCCAAGTCTTTATAATATGGATGCAGGCAAAAAAAAAATCTGAATGTATCTCATAAAAAAATAATTCAATTAAATGGATGCTGACTCCTTTCTACGTGATAGAAACTATGATAGTTCCTGCAAGGGCAAAAACTAGTGATATACCTCTCTACCTTCAAGGAAAATACAGCTTAATATTGGGAAAGAAGATGAATATAATGGTTGTTAAATGATAGACTGGTATAATATGTGAAATCAAATGCAAGGATTACTCCTACTTGATTTTAGACTTTAATGTAACTAGAATTTTTCTCCAAAATTAATCTTCATCCTGACCTGTCTTTAGAAACTAATAGTCTGTATCTGAGATTATCAGAGAAAAGCCAAAATATAGTTACGTATATTTATGTTAAGAAGATCAATAGCAAAGTCAGTTGAGTTTAGTTACTGTAATAATGATGTGAGCACAAAGCATTATAATAAAATTAAAAGCAGATTTTACTGGAAATGTTAATTAGGTATTCTCAAATGGAGCATAGCGTTTCTTTCCACTTACACATATTGTTTTTGTCTTCTGCTTCATGATACAAGGTTTGAAATTATTTAGAGCAGTGTGAGATGAGTAACTTTTCCAATGGAAGAACAGATACAAACAGCATTGTATTTGATGAGATGTGAGTAGCTTTACAGTTTTACTGTTTTCCTTTTATTCATATAATTAACTCTGCCTAGGACAGAACATGTGGACAAAAGGATACTATGTTACTATCTCTGGCCTCCTAAATATATAGATGAAGAAATCAAGGCTTACCTGGGAAGTTTGAATCCCAGAGCTAGGACTTAGAAGGCTCAAGATATTATGGTAATTTCTCAATGGTTTTTTTAGTACTTGTTGCATGCAAGAGGCAGAAAAAAACTTAAACTAATTGAAACAAAAAGAGAATGCATTCTTTTATGCAATTGAAATGATTCTGAGTTCAAACACAGGTGGATCCAGGAGATTAAGTAATATGCCATCAGGATTGAGTCTCAGTCCATCTCTTGGTTCTGTGTTGGATTCATTCTCATACAGGCTGTCCCGATACAGAAACATGATGATTATTGGTGGCTCTAGACATACATCTTATTAGTTTCTAGTAGAAAGACGATGAACTTTTTCTCTGAAGAGTTTCACAAAAATCCTGCAGTTAGCATTACTGGTTCTGATGTCCTGGTTGCTTCATCTTGTCATCCCTGAGTTAACTCCAGTAGCTATTTAAAATGGATAAAAGTTGAAAGCAGGATTCCCCAAGGAACATCTATTAACAGAAAAAAAGGAGTGGAAGTCAAGCAGGCAAAACTAAAAATGTACACTGTACTCATCTACCTCAGGAGAATACTCAAGAAAATATTATGATAATAAAAATTAAATTGACAAGATCAGTTGTTCAAAATATAGATCGGGGCGTGCCAGCTTTGACCCTAGGATCTGAACATCTCTCATAGTCCATTTTGTAAATAAAGTTTTATTGGGCCACAGCCAAGCCCATTCTTTCATGTATCATCACTGGCTGCATTTGGCTATGATGGCAGAGGAGTAATATTAACAGAGACAATAAGATCCTCAAACCTAAAATGTTTATTATTTTAAAAAGTTTGCGGGAGGCTGAGGCAGGGGAATTGCTTGAACCCGGGAGGCGGAGGTTGCAGGGAGCCGAGATCGCACCACTGCGCCACTGCACTCCAGCCTGGGCGACAGAGAGAGACTCCGTCTCAAAAAAGAAAAAAAAAGTTTGATGACTCCTGATACAGAGATTTAAGGGAAAAGAGTAGAAATAAATGAATGACTAAAAGAGTAAATGAAATTTATATAAGCATCAGTTTTTAAAACAACAGCAAAACAAATATTGTTCTTTTAAAATCTGTGCTAGTAAGCAGTTTTCGTGACTCACCTGCTTCAGTAGTTTAGAAAACATTGCTGTGGTTTCATAGGGATCTACTGAGAGTCTCCCATATGTGTTACGTCGTTCAATCTGTACCTATTTTTAGAAATTTTGAATTACTTTTTACTAGCTTGAAATATATCCATTTCTTTTTATACTTGCCTTTGACTACGTTTTCTTTTTTGAAAGTTTTGCAAAAATGCTTGGTTAATTTTCTAGACCTTTTAAAAAAGCAAATTATCATGATGCATAAATATACTTTTTCCTGGCATCTGTTCATCTATTCATATAAATTAAAAATGGAGCATAAGCAATACATAATCTCTTTCTGAACCACCTTGTGTCTTGCCCAACTAGGGAGCAATTAATTATGACATGAACTATTTTTAAGGGGACCCTACTAAATCATCTGGAGGAGAGCTCAGATCTTTTGTTACACCATTTCTCAAAGTCAGCATCTGGCAACATTGTATTTGGAGAGCTATTGCTATGCTTTAATTCAATTCTTAAACTCAACCTAAGTCATAGCTTTTAGATTGGAAGAGTATCTTATTTTTAAAATTATTGCTATTTATTTTTACCCACTATAAACTAATTTAAGAGTAATGAGTAATTTGAAAAGAACATTTGAGCAATTTTCCATCTTTCTTTGTGGAAAATAGTGTGTTAAGATGACATTTCCTTGGCAGAATATGCTTAGGATGTCTCAAATCAGGAGGGTTCTATCTTTCTATAGGCAAGAGAACTAATGACATAGGTTACCTGATAATATAATTACAGAAAGATTTAAGTGGTTAAGTATGTCTTCCATGGTGAAATGGGAGATGTTACAAAATAGATTTGTGCTGTAGAGCTTGTAGAATTATATCTGTGTAAGCCAACAAAATGAGCCATGGGAAAAGATGAGAGAATAACTAGGTCCCCCAAATGTTTATTTAAAAATACATTAGCCTCCTAAAATGCTTTGTAAGCAATTACAAGAATTTTAGAAATTGAACCACCAATTTGCTTTGGTATAAGTGATCTAACTGACTGGTTGAAAGTGATATTATAATTTTGAACTAACATAAAATGTTTAAATCTGGAACTCTACCATTTGACACAGTACATGATTTATTATTGTCTAAGGCTGCTCTATTTATTAGAAATGTAACATAAACCACATGTTTAGTTTTAAAATTTCTAGTAGCTACATTAAAAACATAAAAAGGAATTGTTTGGATTAATTTTAATAACATATTTTATTTAATCCAATATGTCAAAATTATTCTCATTTAAATGTTTAACAGTATAAAAACATTAATGATATATATTACATTTTTGTTTTATTCTAAATATTTGTAAACTGATACGTATTTTACATTAATGAACATTTAAATCTACATGCTAAATTGTCATCAGAAATACTTTGTTTATATTTAAATTTCATAAAATTTATATTTGAAAAAGGAGACCACATACACCAATTGTTGCTAACGTGTTTAAAATTCTTCCAATAGCTAAATTAAGTATTATATTTATATTTAAATTAACTAAAAGTTTAAAAGTACAATTTTAGTTCTTCATTCACACTTGCCACTATATACGTGCTCAGCCACACATGACTAGTGGTGAGCATTGGACTGTGCAGGTGAAGGACATTAATAATCATACAGGTCAAAGTTTTCAAATGCTTGTGAGTTATTTGCTTATAATAAAATACATGAAAAGGAATTGGTAAATGGTGCCAATTATAATAAATTATATAAATATAATTCTTCACACTAAAAATTGACTGGCAGGTGTTCTGTGGGCATTTTGGATTTTTGCAAACTTTTTGTCTATACTAGGTGCCTTTCCTCTAAGCACTAGGTCCTCTTCCACAGCTACAGAACCTCTGCTACCATCGACTGTGTGTTTTCAGAGATAGGTAGGCAACATTTTTCAAAAGTAGAATTCTTCTACTGAGGGAATATTTCTCAGAAAAGTGGTGTTCTCCTTAACCAGATATACAACAGTTTCATGTCAAAATCCTGATGGGAACTCAACCTGAAACTACCTGAGCCTAGGAGTTTTTACCTAAAACTCCATTACTTTTTGGTAATGTAGACAGGAGTTTCTGAACATTCATGATCAACCTTACAACTTCTTCTGTAGCAGAGAAGGGCCTACTTCTTTCCCAGGTTCTATTCCAAGCCAAGGGATAGGCTTTCCTAGAGGCTATGAGTTAAGAGTGAAACCAGAGTCCACAGACAGCAATCTCTATTTGACATCTCCTATAGACACATCAGAATAAATACATGTATAACCATCATCAAATATATATGAGGTATATCTAAATGTCTGTTTAGTTAGATTGGCTTTCTCATGTACCAGGGTAAGAAGTTCTCACGGAGATATTATATAACTCATTAATTCTCAGTTTTCTAAAATTAAGTTCAAGTGTATTTCCTGCCCAAATATGGATGAGCTGGCCCATCTTACAATAGATTAACTAGAAAATTTATTTCTCCCCTAAAAAAAGGCAATTCATTAATGACAAAGCATGAATGTCAAGAAACTATTTTTACTTCAGTTTAAAAGGACTTAAAGACCTGATCCATTGTTACAGAAGTCTGGGGACATAGCCAAGAATAGAAGTTATGCCAATCACTGAAAAAAAAAAAGTTGTAAATGTACTGAACTCAGTAAGTATTAAATAAAACAGAAACAAATAATTATGAATTGCAGAATTTCAGCAAATGAAAGTTTCCTACTTAAAAAAAAAAGGTATTAGCAGCTAAAGAAGGTGCACATTTCAAATCTTAGATGGTCCAAGTTTAAATGACTTCTCAATACTGTTTTCAGTTTCTCTCTAAAGAAGATATATAATGTAGGCACAAATATTTTATTGTCCCTTGACTTTTACCCATTGAAAATTATATGTCCTAGTCTTGCTAAAAAGCACTATCAAAAATTGAAAGAAAACTTGATTACAAATGAATGGATAGATAATTTATAAGTTTACTTTTGGCTCTGAAAGTTAGAAAGTCTCTGAAACAAGGTGGAAACAATGAAAAATGAGTAATAAGGTTCTGGCAAACAGCTTGATTTTAAGTCAGCATCTAACTTGAAACTGAAATGTAATACTGTGCAATCATGAAGGATAATCCATCAAATAAAGATTGACTTGCTGTTCTGTGTTCAAAAAATAGATGAAACAAACACTTATTCAGTTCTAGAAAACCATAAGTTTTATGGATAAAATTTTTTTCAAAGAAAAGTAATCAATTCACCTCTCATGGCCAAAACAAGACTCCTAGTGATTGTAAATCATCCTTATTTAATAATGAAGAGAAAGGCGTTATTTTTAAATACTCAAGGATGATATAAGGAGAAAAGCATGCATTAAGATTTTTCTTTAATTTGTATAAATCTATGGGGGTACAACTGTAATTTTATTACATGGATATATTGTGTAGTGGTGAAGTCAGGGCTTTCAGAGTATCCATCAGTGGAGCAATGTATATTGTATCTATTAAGGAATTTCCCATCATTCACTCCCTCCCTTTCCTCCCACCTTTCTGAGTTGCCATTGTCTGTCATTCTAAATTCTATTAGGTTGGTGCAAACGTATTTGTCATTACAAAAACCGCAATTACTTTTGCACCATCCAAATATGTCCATGTGTACACACTATTTAACTCCCACTTATGAGAACATGCAGTATTTGTCTTTCTGTGTCTGACTCATTTTATTTAAAATAATGGCTTCCAATTCCATTCATGTTTCTGCAAAAGACAAGATTTTATTCTTTTCCACGGCTGAAAAGTATTCTGTTGTATATATATACCATATTTTCTTTATCCAGTTATGCATTGATGGACACTTACATTGATTCCTTATCTTTGCTATTGTGAATAGTGTGATAAACATACAAATGCAGGTGTCTTTTTTAATATAATAATTTATTTTCCTTTGCATAGATACCCAGGAGAGGGTTTGTTGGATGAATGGTAGGTCTATGGCCATAGCACAGTGTGCCTGATCTCATCTGATAAGTTATTTAATGTGTATTGAACTTCTGGGAAGAAAGAATCTATATTAAAATAAGCTATAATACTTGCATTATACTCCTAGCTAAAACATAGGGACATTCAGGTATATAAAAGAGATATTATATTTAGATAGTTGGGTTTTTGATACGAAATTTGACTGGGCCAGTGGCACAAGGGACATTTTCAAAACTCCTCCACTATGAGTTAAAGGGTTTAAAAAAATAGTTGAAATGGGACAGATTTTCAGGTTTAGCCTATTTTAGGTTAGATTAATTTACTCTGTTCATCAACAGTTTTTAGGGTGTAATCTCAAAAGGATTTGAGATATTTGTGTGAAAATCCTGACCTATGAAATAATTACATGGGCAATGCAAGCAGTTCAAAAGTTTAACATTACACAGAAATATTTAACAAAACCTTTTAGAAAGATTAGAACATGTCTTTTTGTGTTAATCAGAAAAAAAATTGTATTAACTTTTGTTTCTGTGGGGCTGAGCTCTATTTTGATTCTTGTAAGTGTTTTCACTTATAGTTAGGCATAGTTGTCTGAGTATAAACTCTTCAACTAGAATGTAGTTCACAGAGCAAGGACTTTTGTGTCTTGTTGACTGCTCTATTCCTAGTCTAGAACATTGCACACAGTAGGAGCTCATTCATTGTTTTCTGAAACACATGGAAAGCATGCTATCATGTGCAAAATATTGAGGATGTGGAAAATAAAAGGTCAGTGTATATTGCTCCATAAATATTTGTGACAGCCTATTTTATGCAAAAGTTGTGTTTTGGTACAAAGCCTGATGGATCCATCAGGCAAGATAAACATTATTCAGGCAGTAAATACAAACTGGAAAGGAAATGTAGTTGGATGATTTGAGAGCATAGACCTATGTTGGAGGAGGGATGAGGACAACTTTCTGTTAAGTCTTCCCTGAGCTGACTTTTGAACCAAGCCATGAAGGGTAAAAGAGTTCACTTAACAGGGATGATGCAGTGATGGCAGGGGAAGCGTTTGGATGGGAGTTGAGGCGTGTATACAACAAAGCCCTGTGGCAGGAGGAAATGCAGTGCCTTTGAGAAACTGAATGAAAATTTGTGAAGCTGGAGAACAGACCTAAACAGTCAGAAGAGCATTGAAATTTGATGGAGAATAGTGCAGGGGCCAAATCATTTGATCTTTATCTCACTGGCAATGGAAAGACTGGAGATATTTTATGTTTATGTAATACGTTTAAAGTATGTGCAGATGTGAGGGAACAATGCAATGGGCATGCTATTAAAGTGGAATCTAAAAACTAGAGACATGCATTACTTGGTAATAAAGAGTTCATTTTTTATATATATACATACATATATATGTGTATATACATATATTACATACATATATATGTATATGTAGTAATCTTCCCTTTGTGAAATTCCATGGGTAATAATAATAGCTACTAATTAAAATTCCCAGGCTCTGTTCTAATTATTTACATGTGTCAACTGATTTAAGCCTCATATCCATCCTCCAAATAAGAAATGGATTATTATCATCCCTATTTTAGAGATAACTGAGGTACTGCAGGGTTAAATAACTTTTCAAGGTAGCAGAGCTTATAACTGGCAGAGCTGCTCAGTTCCAGAGTCAGTGCTCTGAGACACTGATTTTTTTTTCTTGTTGTTAATGTAAAAGTTATTTACATTTATGAAGACCATATTATAAATTTAGTGAGATTTGTTGCTCATAATTTACTTTAGAATCAGAAGTAGATGTTCTTTTATTCACAGGCAGTAATAGTACCTATGCCATGATATTTGAACAACAAGGCAATAAAAGAAAACAACAACAAAAAAATCCCCTAATAGTCTAGAATGTTATAAAATTTAATATTTTTCTATGTAAAAATTAATTACTATTGAAGAATAGTTTCTTCTATGCTAAAATGTGTTCTTATTTTTAATGCTGTGCTTTCTGTTCCCTTCTGTACTTACAGATTTTGTAATTATTTAAAACAATTAGAACAAGAATGAAATTCAATAATTAGGTATATTTTAACAGATTAAGGCTACTTAAGAAAATGTCTCTAGAATAGCCTACCCCTCATTTCTTGTCTTTTTTAAGTTCTTAGACTTATCTTCTAGTGTCAGAGTTAGAAGTCCCTCTACTTACAGGTGTATTAAAGTGTACTTTGTAGAGCATGAATAGGTCCATTTTAGAGTTAAGATTAATTACCATGTATATCAGACAGTAACATGTAAGATTTTTCTAAAGGTAGTTGTTAAAAGCAGCATGTATAATGTTTCAAAGATTAAAAAAAATCACTTATAGTATTTTAAAACACAGTATATCTCAGGGAATAAGTCACTCAACTATATAAGTAGATAGGAAAATATCCTTACACAAACTTCCTTAAGAGTTAAGCCAATGTATAGGCAGTGGGAGAACGGCCAGTAAAGAGGGAGAAACTAAATATAAAAAATACAGGACGATGGATAGGGTGCCTGAGAGGAGATTAAAGGAGATAAAAGTCAGTATATATTTTTAAAACAAAATAGTAACAATAGTGCTGATAATGCTGTCATTATTTATATTTTGCACACTGTGTGTCAAGCTCTGTATTATATTTATTAATGCATCCAACCCTTACTACTGCCCTATGAAGTAGAGGCTATAATTACTTTATCCCTGTTACATTAACAGTGATCTAGAGCACAGAGAAGTTAAGTAAATTTCCCAATGTCACACAGGTGAAGAGTGTCAGAATGAAACCCAGACAGCATGGCTCAAGAGTCCTTACTTTTATCTATGATGATAAATGGCATCTGGTATATATAGAAAAGTGAAGTCCTTGTCAATCATTTTTACCATCTCCCCAGCACCAAGCACAGAGCCCAGTACATAAAAGAGCAAGCATGGACAGAAGGAAGGGGAGGGATGAATAGTGAGCTACAGCTCTATCTACATTATTTTCAGGACTCAGCCCAAAATGATAAATTTAAGTTCCTTGATAAAAAATGTTAAGACTTTAAAAATGGTTACAGCAGAGCATTAAACCAAGTGCAAGGCCCTTGAAAGTATGGGGGGCCCTGTGTGACTTCACAGCTCATATGCCCGTATATCTGGACCTAGGGAGCTGCCTTAGCTTTGAAAAAAGAGACACATGATTTCTTTTCCTAGAAAAAGGTTTCAGTGGATTGTATGATGGTTCTCAGTTATTTACTCCCTCCTATCATGTGACTTTACAATGTATGAAAGTAAGAGTTTCTATTTCCCCATCCCAGTAATGTTGAGTTTTGTTACGAGACTTATTTAACCAAAGGGTATAAGTGACAGTTTGTTAGTTCCTAAAGTCCCAAGGCAGTACTAGCTTCAAATTCCACCCTTTTGGTCCACCATTAGAAAAGCGTACTCTGATAGCAAAAGGAAGGAAGGGAGGGAGGGAGGGAGACAGAAAGGGAGGCAGCTTCTCTTTCTGCTATAGATTGTTTGGGCTTGACTTCAGGCTACAACTTGAGTTTATAGCTGCTTTATGCATTTTTATCTTACAATGAATGGTCCTCTCATAGCAAATGGCAGAAGTGCAGGAAGCCCACCAAGCCGCATAAGCACATTTTAAGATCCCTGCTCGTATCACACCTGTTTGCATTCTATTTGCCAAAGCAAGTTAGAGGGACAGCCAAATTTAGTCAGGAGCGTGCTTCCTAAAGAATGGTCTCCTTAGTCCTTCTCGTATTCCCAAGGATTAGTATAATTTCCAGTGGTGGTTGGTTATGGAGATTCTAGCCTAATTAGTATTAGTAAAGAGTATTAGTATTAGTAAACAAAATATGAAAAATTTAAAATTGCATAAATCTAAAGTTTACATTTTAGATGTATTTTTATGCCCAATTATTTGATCACTATGCATATATATCTATGTGTATAGGTCAGTATTTAATAATAGTCATGAAAATTCAGAGAAACACAGAAGTATGTCTTAAATAGAAAAGAAAATGCACATTCTTCTATAGTTGCATGACTGATAACCTCAGATTTTATTATGGTACAATAAAGGACAACGTCATAGCTTTTGCATAGTGTTGCATATGATTATGATTTCTTATTCTACATGAAATTGAAGATTATAGTTCTTCAGTAAAAATGAAATATTCACACCATTATAGAAGAAATCACTTTTCTCATTATGATTCATCATTTATCACGGCGACAAAGTTACAGGAAATATTGAAGGTCAGCCTAATATAGTCATTTAGTCATAAATTTGTAGGTAATATAAAATAAACCCTATATGGTGCCAGAAAAGGATTTTTTATTCTTTGTTATATCTGGATCATATTCTATATATGTGTGCTCTAGAGCCATGCTCCGGGTATGATTTTTTAAAATCCAGTTTCAGAACAAGTCCCCTGAAGATATATATGTATATAGTAATTAATTTTAGTCACACTAGGATGACTACAATTTTTATTATTAGTTACCTATATTCTCTAATTTGAGAATGTAACTACAATTTGTAACAGAATACAGGAAATTTCTAGCTCAGTAGTCTCCCCACTCCCTCTCTTTAGGCTTTCCATTTTGGGACAGTTTTCATTAGCTTTTTAGCAAAAGCAGGTCAACGTGTACCTAGATAGAGCAAGTTCTTAAGATACAACAGATAAAGAGGCCACCTCAAGATCTGGCTTTGTACCTTTCTACAAATTCTAACAATTCACTTCCTTTAAGGAGACAAAGTTCTGAGGGTGCAGAGCTTGGTTATCAGAGGACTTTTCAATGAATTAGGAAAAGGCACCTCTTCAAATTTTATATACAGACTTGGAACAGTGTTCAGGATGTGTTGGTGGAGCACAAGCTGGAATTTGATTCCCACTTAGTTGTTTGGCCTGGTACCCTTGTGCAATGAGCAACTTGTGCAACTCTATAACATCCATATGGTTAAAAGAACTGCCAGACTAGGCAAGAATTATAATAGATTTTCAGTTTTACTACCTAATAGATAAGTGACTTTAAGCAAGTTCCTTTAACTTTCAAAGCTTTTTTATTTTTTAAAAATTTATCTCAGAGTTGTGGGATAAGATCTCACTTTAAAGAACATTGGAGATACATCCTTGGCATCCCATTTTGAAGCTATATTTCATTATCTAAGATAAATAAACTTATCAGAAATTGTTATTTTATAGTGATATTTAGCGTTCTCTCAATTATTACTGTAGATTAAATATGTCTCAGTTAAAGACACCACTTCACCTTGTGGACAAAGCCTGAATTCGTTATGGATCACCTTCTTCACCCTCTTTCTCCTCCCAGTCATAGTTACTAAATACTGATGCCCCTTCCTAAACAATCTCTAATATTTTACTGCTTTTCCATCAACACTCTCACTGTCTCGGTCCAGATTCCCATGATTTCTTCCCTGAATTATTGTAATTACTTCCCACTAATTCTGACTCATGTTTCAGCCTCCTCTAATACATTCTCCATACTGTCTCAATAATTATCTTTACACTGCAGATATCCCCTCTACTTGAAATCTTTCAGTTACAGACCATAACTCACAAGAAGTAACCTAAGTCAGAAGTATCTTGTGAGGCTTCTCATGACCTGATCCACATTTACCTTTGCAGTCTCACCTTTCACCCACCCTGTTCTTCAACTACTTGTAGACTTGAATACATGCAGCTCTTTTAGACTTGTCATTGAACATGCTAGTTCCACTGTCATGAATGCTGCACTCACCTTCTATGTTCTCTTACCCATTCATTGTATATCAAGAGCCAGTTCAAATATGCCCTCTGCTATGCTCTGAATGTGTCCTCCTAAAATTCATGCATTGAAACTTAATCACCAATATGATAGTATTAAGAGGTGGGATATAGAGGAAGTGACTTAATCATGATGGCAAAGCCCTCATAAATGGATTTAAAGATCTTGTGAAAGAGGTATGAGGGAACTGTTTATCCCTTTTGCTTTTCCACCTTCCTCCATCTGAGGAAACAGTAAGTAGTGCTATCTTTGCAGAAGAGAGTGAGCCTTCACAAGACACTGAATTTGCTGACATCTTGATCTTGGACTTCCCAGCCCCCAGAACTGTGACAAAAAAATTTTTGTTCTTTATAAACTACCTGGTCTTAGATGTTAATTATAGCAGCATAAACAGACTAAGACATCCTCCTCTAAGATCTCTTCCATAACCCCTCTACCTTTTCTTCACTTCCTTCCCAAGGAATATACTTTTATTCTTTATAAAAATTAATGCCACTTGTATTTTAATTATTTATTTCACAAACTGGGTTCTCCATTTGCTTGTTCATACTTTGAGTTAGAGAACTGGGACATAGTTTTCTTTATATCCTCAGATTCTTATTTAAGGCATGACTTAAAGTAGTTGTTTCACAAACGTTTTTGAATGAATAGTACTACTCAACACATTCAGTGCCTAGGTTAGGGCTTGCCTTCCGGTACAAATATGTAACAAAATAAAAGGAGCAATCACCCTGGGGATAAAAATGGAGGGTATGGTAATGCTGGTAAAAGGAGAATGAACAGAAGAAAGGAGATTCTAGTGATAAGAGAGCAGGAAGAGGAATAGGTCTGGAAAGCAGGGACAAATTAAAGGGACAGCATGGCTGTAAAGCCTTTGTCTCGGAAGATGAAGGGGAAAACTTGTAACAATTTGAAAAATTGTTAAGGCAGACAAAGAAATATTGAATAGACAAGAAATTTCAGATTAAACCTCTTGAACATATGGTGATTCAGCCAGGGGAAGGTATAAGCAAAATCACAAACCAAAGACATGAGATTAAACGTGACTTCAGGAATAAGTAATAGGAAGTCATCACTGTGTAAATTAAGACCAGTAATGAAAACGTATGTAAAGCGTTTAGTGAAATATGTTATCACTACAGGCAATTTGGAACTATAAGGAAAATGGGATTCTTTTTAAAAAATAATATCTGTCTTCTAATTACAATTGCATAATTACTAACAAAATGGAATAAGAAAATAGTAAAGGATTTAAGAGACCTCTGACCCAAATTTAGTTTAAAATTTTATAGCACAAAACAGCACATGAACTAAATGCTCATCAGTGTTTATTTAGAAAGTTTTTTTTAAAAATAGTATTTATTGAAAGAGAATTTAAAAGAAGATATGACTTTAGGAAGATAGAAGAAAATAATATTTGAGGCAAAAGATGAAGAAAAAAATGTGACTTTGAGGGCGTCATTAAAAGTTAATGGTATCTTTTGATGATGATACTTTAAGCTCAAATGAATGCAGAAACCAGGTTTTTTTTTATTGTTTTTGCCTAGCACATAAAATACTTTCAATAAATATCTAACAAATTCGTCAATAGGTATGTATCTCTGAAAGGGAGAATAAGAAATTGAAAGCCAAACACTGAAAAGTCACAATGAATCAAGGCAAATTGACAACAAATTCCATATGGGGATGATTTGATTGAGTTTAAAATGAAGAATAATTTGATTTCTTGAATTTTAAGAAAAACTTTTCCTTTTTTCAGTTGCAGTATTTGAAGAATAAAATATTTCATCTCTTCTGGCTGGGCGCAGTGGCTCACGCCTGTAATCCCAGCACTTTGAGGGGCCCAGGCGGGTGGATCACCTGAGGTCAGGAGTCTGAGACCAGCCTGCCCAACATGGTGAAACCCCATCTCTACTAAAAATACAAAAAAATTAGGCGGGTGTGGTGGTGGTGGGTGCCTGTAATCCCAGTTACTCGGGAGGCTAAGGCAGTAGAATCGCTTGAACCCGGGAGGCAGAGGTTGCAGTGAGCCGAGATAGCACCACTGCACTCCCACCTGAGTGACAAGAGCAAAATTCCATCTCAAAAAAAAAAAAAAAAATCATCTTTTCCACATGGCCCGTGTGCAAGGGCATCGTTCTTCTATACAAAGATTCCAGATCAATAAAATTCATTGGCTACTGGTACCTACTTTTGACCTTCTGGACAGGAAGACATTATTTCGTACAATTATTGCACTTTTTAAATCATGGCCCTTGCTCTACTTCCCAAATCACCTAAAATGTCACATCCTTGATATCTTTGATTTTTCTCTATTCTGTCAGGCAGCACTAAAATTCTTCCAAATGTGAATTTGAAGATAATAAATTACTTATTTTAGTTGATTATATGCTTTAGGGGAAAGTTTGACTCATTTATTTCACCTATTAAGTACGCTGTAGGTAGGAAATAGAACATACTTATATAATATTTATGGATATTATTATTCTACTTTATTATTAATTTATTTTAAAGCCTTTTAGTCTAATTAATGAAAAGTATATGCTTTCAAAATTTAAAAAATGAAAAACAAACTTTAGCATGAGATAATTTTATGCTCTAAAAATATACCTAGTCTCCTATTATTTATTACTTTTGACATAGAAATTTATCTTTCACTTCCAAGTAACTCTTCCATTATGTTTGTGCTTTTGATCTTGTTAATTTGTTGTTTGTTCAGAAAACCAGGACTAATGACTTTATCATTTTGAATACTTCAGTTTCCCAGAACTATTTTTTAAGAATATTTTTCAGTGAAATGTTAAGAACCTTTCTTTTGTTACTCCCTAGGAAGCTCTGCTTCTTATTTGTATTATTTAATTTATTATTATCTCATTTGTTATATACAAAGTTCAATGTTCTTATGCAAATACTGTTTTACTTAGTGAAATTCTAATGTTCATAATTATTTCACTATTTAATTTTTGTGGTTTATAAATGTATGTAATTATTAATCTTCAAATGTCTCTATAGAAACAGTATTTAGTAGTCCGACTCTAAAAATTATATTTGTCTTTTAGTTCTTTATGAAAGGGTGGGCATTTGTTTTGCACAAGTTTTCTCTTATTTTATCTATCTAGCTGTGTTATTAGCTTATCTATTTGAAATTAAACAAATAGAATGTGTTAGTACATATTTTTGTTATTTGAGATCATGATTAGTTTTTCATTTAAATCAGTTTATATTCTGAAATTTTTCCCCTGTCAAAAACTACTAATGTCTCTCAATCTCAATTTCAAAGGTGGATTATTTGAATTTTCAAGTGGGGACCTATTATGATATTAAACAAATGAAATACATTCGTTGCTGGTTTTTTTAATTATAGTTCCAGCTCTTTGTGATCAGCCATATTGTTTGCTCCTTAAATATAAGACACTGATTTGCTAATTCACAGCCAGAAGTAAGAAGAAGTACCAAACCACGCAATCGTAATGTTAGCAGGAGTTTGGCTGCCAGCATAATGACAAATACTAGTAATGCTAATACAACCAAACTTGCCCTGGGCCCTCCTTTCGCAGGACCCTATGTCTCTACTACTTAAGATCCCAGGAAATCAACATGGCACATGGATACATATGTAACAAACCTGCACATTGTGCACATGTACCCTAAAACCTAAAGTATAATAAAAAAAAAAACTATGAAAAAAAAAAAAAAGATCCTGACATATCTTCTGCATACCTGAAAAGAAGGGGGATTCTTTTAAGTTCCTTAAAGAAAACAGTTACTTGAGTTCATGAAATCTTGCACTGAAAACAATTCTATAATTAGAACTTTATCTTGAAGCCTCTGAAATTATTTTCAACTGAGTTAGGAAAATCAACCATCGCAGTATTCAGTTCCAGTTATCCACCCCCTCAACTTTTTTTTGAGACAGATTTTCACTGTGTTGCCCAGGCTGGAGTGCAGTGGCACTATCATAACTCACTATGGTTTCCAAGCCCTGCGCTCAAGTTATCCTTCTGCCTCAGCCTCCTGAATAGATGTGACTACAAGCATGTGCCACCATGCCTGGCTAATTTTTTGTTTTGTTTTTTGTAAAGAGGGGTCTAATTATATTGGCCAGGCTGGTCTCAAACTTCTAGCCTCAAGCGATCCTCCCACCTTGGACTCTCAAAGGGTTGGGATTATAGGCGTGAGCCACCATGCCTGACCCACTTTATTTTCCTAGAATGAGTCTGATATTAGATTTCAGACTGATATTCCATCAGTCAGAAAATAATTCTTTCATACATTGGCTGGAGAAGCTTACAGTGTGTTTTCTAACGGAATGAATGTATCCTGCCTCACAACATAATTGCCAATTTGCCCCTAACTCTAGGCACAAATAATTCAGTAGTTCCTTGGGACCATATAATGCATTTACTTCTTTTTTCATGAAGCATTGATTGAGATTATGTTGGTTTGGTTCTGAATATGTACATGAAGTGTTAAAAAGAACATAAATGAATAGGCTCTGTACTAAAGTTGATCCTAGTATTAAATTTAAAAATAGTATACAGAGAAACATTTAAATGTTCATATAAAATATATTTTGAAGGTAAATCTCAGTGTATTAGTTCATTCTCACGCTGCTGTGAAGAATACCCGAGACTGGGTAATTTATAAAGGAAAGAGGTTTAATTGACTCGCAGTTCCACAGGGCTGGGGAGGCCTCAGGAAAATTACAATCATGATGGAAGGGAAAACAAACATATCCTTTTACACATGGCAGCGGAATGAGAAGTGCAGAGCAAAGGCAGGGCAAAGCCCCTTATAAAACCACTATCATGAGAAGAGCATGAGGGTAATGTCCCCCATGATTCAATTACCTCCTACCAGGTCCCTCCCACAACATATGGGGATTATGGGAACTACAGTTCAAGATGAAATTTGGGTGGAACACAGCCAAACCATATCAGTCTATCCCTGGGCCCCTCCCAAATCTCATGTCTTCACATTTCAAAACACAATCATGCCTTCCCAACGGTCCCAAAGTCTTAACTCATTCCATCATTAACTCAAAATTCCATGTCCAAAGTCTCAGCTGAGATAAGGCAAGTCCCTTCCACCTATGAGCCTGTAAAATCAAAAGCAAGTTAATTATTTCCTATATACAATGGGGCACAGGCATTTGGTAAATACGCCCATTTCAAATAGGAGAAATTGGCCAAAACATAGGGGCTAGGGCCCCATGCAAGTCCAATATCCAGTAGGACAGTCATTAAACCTCAAAGTTCCAATTTGACTCCATGTTTCACATCCAGGTCACATTGATGCAAGAGGTGAGGTCTCATGGCCTTGGGCACTTAGTACAGAAATAAAAGGGAATAAACAACAGAGAAGTTGCTGTAAGGGCTGGAGTGCCAACCCCTTCCTAATTTGTTTTTCTGTGCCTCACAATATTCTAGGAGCATAGAACTGACAGTGTTCTCTATTGTATTTAGCTGAAGGCAGCACTGCTTGCTTTCCAGGGTGGTGAGTTTGACTGCAGGCATCCTTGCACCCTGCAGGAGCCTCCTTAGTGACCCTGTCTACTTAAAAGATAAGCAGAACTGCAGGCTGGATTATAAATAAAACAAAAACAAATAGAGATTTTATTGATCATTTATCTCCCTACTGTAAATATTGACTACATTTTCTTATAAGTTTGTACCTTCATCAAGGTAATGTTTTTATTGACTCTGCTCAAGCTGAGTATGAGAAACCATCAATTAATAAGGATGACATTTCAAATATTTGTCCTTTTCAGTTATTCCTGCTAGGAATGGACATTACCAACTATATGCATATTCTGAATTTATTTTTTAAAAAGATGTTGAGTATACCTTTGAGATCTATAAGTATACTAATTCTTCCATAATAATTGCATGGACTAACTTAATTTCATTTCTGTTTTTATTGTCACCTAAATGAAAGCAGGATGTACTCTTGCACATTTCTGAATCCCAAGCATTACAGAACAGTTTTAGAACTAAACCTTTTCTCTTTACATTGAAAGGAGAAAGCAACCAGTTACCTCAGGAGAAACTGGTAGTTTTTCTAAAAAACAATGTTAGTCTCTGTCTTATTTATATTTCACATTTATTTGAAATGAATTGGTTATTTGAGGGTTATATTAGAACTTAATAACTATAATATATGTCTCTGGAAAATTATATGGTCATTTTCTGAAAAATGACTTCAGATATTTAGATATCTAGATATTTCAATTAGACGTTTGGAAATCAATGTGATGGTAATTTGGTGCTTTCTGAAGTGGAATTTCTCCTGCAAATCTGAGTATCCTGTATAAAAATTACCAATTATATAATATTGGACAGGTTGCCTGATAATTCTTAATCTACTTTTTCTTTTGTGCAGGGAAGATAATAGACCTTTCTTCTTATTTGACAGTATTGTTGTGAATACAATATGTGAAAATGCTTTGGAAAATGCTAATTATTATGTTTATCATCTTATTCATTATTATTTTAAGAATTATCTTTATCATTATTGTAATAAAAGTGGTAAGTGGCATTTACTTAAAGAAATTGCTAAATAATTTATATAGTAGAACGAAGAAGCAAAATACCAATAGTAACTTATTAATTTTGACATAGCAACAAAATATCAAACACAGTAACAGAGATAAGCAGTATGCACAACAGGTGGTATATTCAACAGGCTAACATCCAAGAAAATTGCATAAATTAATGATGTGGCACAGTGTCATATGATGTAGTCAAATGAGCTATACAACTGTGAGAGTCTTTCATAACAAGCACTGTGTAATAGGAACACACTTATTCTTCATAGCAAGGCATCTAAGGAGCATGTATCTTACATGTATAAAATTAAGAAATACAGTTAAATTGTTTATCTTGAAAAAAATCTCAGTATTACAGAAAAATATCAGCACACATTTAATGGAAATTGTCAAACTTTTACTTTACTTTTCCTGTTTTCCTGTCTTCCTTGTGGTATGGGATATTAATAACATTCAGCTATTAGATTTGGCATTAAGGTTTTCAAACCATGCAATTGCAATAGAAGATGAAAAATAATGGTCATTTTCTTTTTCATGCTTTTCTCCCTCAAAATGAGGAAAAACAAAGAAAAAATAAAAATCTTTTTGTTGTCAAAGCAGATATACACTTTTGCATTTATTATAAGAAATAAATTTATAAAATGGGGATACTTTGCATTAAATCATTTAGTATGCAGATAATGAAGTTTAAGTGGTGGGAGAGATTCAGGGCTGCTTTTCAGCCTTGGTAAGACTGATGGTTCTGTGGCAAAAAACTGTGGTTCTTTTAGAAGATGAACTTTCTCTGAAGGGTCAAAAAGACAGAAGAGTAGAAAGTTCCCAGAGGAAAATTGCAAGCGTTTGTAAGAAGCTTTACAAGTATCTTCTGCTACTTCTTTTCCCAATTGAAATAATCTTACAGATGCAGTGAGAGATAATATGAACCGCTGACAGTTACTTGAATTTTACCTTGGTTAGGGAACTGCATTTCTTTTACTGATGGAATGATACTAGGCATTTTACTTAAGCTAAATTCTGGTATTCTTTGAACTGAAGAAATTTGCCATTTTTTGCATTGAAGCAGAGGCATTGTAAAGAGATAGCAGAGTAAACTTTGTATTTCTGTAGAGCCATTTATAATAATATATATAAGGAGACCCTAGGCATAGGACCCTTCTATCCATTTCAGAAATACTTGATTCAAGTTTTAGCAATCAAAAGTAACGTAAAGCATTATTGTTAGATGAATTATATCACTGAGTGTGGACATGCGAAGGTTTATTCAGATTGCTCATTCTCTCATGGTAATAGTTACATCTTTCTAGAGAAAGCTGCAACACAGAGATTCAAGGAAGGCAGGTGGTAGTGACAGGGGAAGCATTTTGGGTATAACCAACATCTTCATGGCCTAAGTGTTCCCAAAATGTAATGCACATAGATTGATTCCATCTTAAGGCACAACTTTAAGAAACAGTTTCCGTGTATAGGACTTCTAGTTATATAAAATAGGATTGTGGACAAAGGCTCACATATTTAACTGCATACAACATGCTTATTTGTGTTTCAGAAAATTTTTTATGTTACCAAACTTTTTCTAAATATCTCATTGGCTCTTTTCTTACTCTAACGAAGCAAAAGAAAATGTAACTTCTAAAGACTATTAATAAGTGTTGCTGAAGTGGTAAATTTAATATTGGAAATAACTTATCTTTGAGAAGCACTACCTTCTGTATGCTGGCAAGACTTCCATGCCCTGTCCTCATATAAAACTGAGATGAATTAGGACTATTCTCTCAAGGGGAGAAGGAGAAAGAAATGTGGCTTTCTTAGTCTCACCAGTCAATGGCAAGAGGTAAATTAATAAAAAGAAAGTTTCTCCCTGGGATTTCCTAATCATGAGTCATCTTCCCTGTGGCACTGGGATCCTCATTCACACTAACTTGTATGACTCCAAGAGTAAACTTTAATGAAAAGTGGTCTTGGGAAGTTGGTGTCCTAAGTGTGTAACTGATGTAAATGCCAAACTTTTCTGTGGGGAAAAAAATAAAATACACAACTTTAATTGTTCTCACGGAAAAAACAAACTCCAAAGAACATTAATTTTAACAAACAAATTAATACTACATGTGTAGAAATAAGACATTATAAAAGGATTAAAATACAGATTAAATTTGCAAAGACTACATAGTAAAATCAGTATATACAGATTATAAAATAATTACATTAATCTCTTTGAACAAACCAAAAAAGATGGAGTTAAAAGCATGAAAAAGGCATAAATGACTATAAAATTGGCCAGTTATATCTGAAAGAGTAGAAAATTGAATTTCCGGAAAGGAAAATCATAACATTCAAATTTTTTTTTTAAAAGAATGGATTCATTAAGCTGAAAAACTGAACAGTAGGAACAACTAAAAAGGCATGGTGGGATGTGAGTCAATAGTTACAAAGCTTTGGTTAGTAAGGATGAATAAAGCATGGGGATCTATTGTACATCATTTTGGCTACAATTAATAATAATGTATTATATACTAGAAATTTGCTAGCAGGGTAGATCTCATGAGTTCTCACTACAAAATAGTGGTAACTATATGAGATGATGGATATGTTAATTAACTTGATTGTAGTAATCATTTGACAGTGTATACATATATAAAAGCATCACAATGCACACCTTATTTAACATTTTTGTTTGTTAATTATTTCTCAAAGAGCTGGGGAAAAAGACTTGCAGTAGAGGAGGGTATATCTAAAAATTATCTAGATTGTAGCACAGAGAGAAAATGAGATGAAAACATTTTTAAAAGGTTAAGAATAAAAGATAAATACAATTCAACATATATCTAATTGTATTTTCTCAAAGAGAGAATATAGAAGGTGGTAAGAAAAAAACAATATTCAAGATAAAAGTAGCTGAAATAGTGTCTAGAAATGATGAAAGATTTGGGATACATTGGAAACAAAAGCAAGAAAAATGAGAATCTACATTTGGATATAGCACAGTGAAAATACAGAATGCTAGAGACAAAGAGATCTCACAGACAGCCAGAGAGAAAATACAGATAATCAACAATGGAATAAAGATCAGATTTACATCCAAATTTTGTTTTCAAAACTTTTCATTGTGGTAAAATATACATAACATAAAATTTACCATCCTAACAATTTTTACATGTAGGGTTCGGTGGTATTAAATAATTTCATACTGTTTGTACAACCATGACCACAATCCATCTATAGAATTATTTTCTTCTTGTATGATGGGAACTCTATCTTTATTAAACAATAATTTTCCCTTCCCCTGTCAGCTCCTTGTAACTGTAATTCTACTTTCTGTCTCTATCATTTTTGACTACTCTTAAGTACCTCATGTCTTAGACCATTTTATATTGCTATAGCAAAATACCACAGCGTAGGTAATTTATAAAGAAAAACTGTATTTCTTACAGTTTTGGAAGCTGGGAAGCCCAAGGTTGAGAGGCCTTCATCTCGTGAGGACCCTCTTGATGGATCATCCCATGGTGGAAGATGGAGGGGAAGAGAGATCGAGAGAAGGCCAAACTGGTTTTATAACAAGCTCACGCCTGCAATAACTAACTCACTTCCACGATAATGACATTAAGAATTTCATGCAGGCAGAGCCCTGGTGACCTGGTAACCTAATCAGCCACTTAAAGGTCCCACTTCTGAAAACTGCTGCATTGGAGATTAATGCAATTAATATCTCACATGAACTTTGTGGGACACATTCAAACCATAGCATCATCTAAGTGGAATCATACAGTAACCTATTTTTTATGACTAACTTATTTCACTTAGCAAGATGTTCTCAAAGTTTATCCACATTTTAGCATACATTAGAATTTCACTCCTTTTTAAGGCTGAATAATATTCCATTGTATTTATATACCACATTTTGATATTCATTCATCCAGTAATGGACTGTTGTGATGCTTCCCAGTTTTAGCCATTGTGAATAATGCTGCTATGAACATGAATGTACACATATGTCTTTGAGACACTGCCTTCAGTATTTTGGGTACATTCTCAAAAGTGGAATTAACAGATTATATGATAAATCCACTTTAAATTTTTTGAGGAGCCGCAATACTATTTTCCACAGTGGCAATACTGTTTTATATTCCCACCACAGTACACAAGGGTTGCAGTTACTCCACATCCTCACCAACATGTATTTTATTTTCTGTTTTTTTATTATAATCATCCGAATAGTTGTAAGGTGATATCTCATTGAAGTTTTTATTCACATTTTCCCATGGAGTAGCATTGTTGAGCGTTGTTTCATGTATTTATTGGCCATTTGTATATCTTCTTTGAAGAAATGTCTACTCAGATCATTTGCTCTTTTTAAAAATCAGATTATTAGGTTTTTGCTGCTGTTGTTATTGAGATTTAAGAATTCACTATACATTCTGGATAGCAATTCCTTTTAGATACATGATTTATAAATATAGACTCCAATTCTGTGGATAAAGTTCTCTGCTGATAGAATCTTTTGATGTACAATTAAAAAAATTCATGTAGTTCATTTTGTCTATTTTTTCTTTTGATGTCTGTGCCTTTCATGTCATATCCAAGAAATCACTGCCAAACCCAATGTTGTGAAGCTTTTCTACTAAGAGTTGTTCATTCCTCTTCAATTTTTTGGAAAATTATGAAAAAATTTGTATTAGTTTGTCATTAAACGTTTGGTGGAAGTCACCAGTGAAGACATCAGGGATTTTTTTTTAATCAGGAGAATTTTGACTACTGATTAAATCTTCTTACTAATTATAGGTATATTCAGATTTCTTAATTCTTTGTAATTTAGTGATAACAGTGCTTGTGTTTCAAAAATTCATTCATTTTATCTAAGATATGTAATTTGTCAATGTAGAATTCTTAACTATAGTCTCATAAGCTTTATTATTTCTACAGAATTTGTAGTAATGTCCCCACTCTGATTTCTAATTTTAATAATTTGATTTTTCTTTTTTTTCTTAGTTTGTCTAGTTAAAAATTCATTAAACTTCTTGATTTTTTTCATGGAATCAACTTTTTATTAGTTTTCTGTAGTGTTTTTCTATTCTCTATTTTGCTTATTTCTGCTATAATCTTTACTGTTTCCTGCTTTCTTCTAGCTTTGGGTTTAGTTTGATCTTCATTTTCTTGTTCCTTAAGTTGTAAAGTCAGGTTGCTGATTGGAGATCTTCTTATTTCTAATATAAGCATTTGAAAGTATACATTTGCTCTTTAGCACTATACTTACTGTGTTCCCCAAATTTTGATGTGTGTTTTCATTTTTATTCATATCTAAGTATTTTTAAATTTCCATTGTGGTTGCTTATTTTATCCATTGGTTGTTTAAAAGTATGTTGTTTAATTTTTACAACTTTTTTGAGAATGTCAGTTTTCCTTCTTGTTATTTATTTTTAACTTCATTCCATTGTGGCTGGAGAACACAGGTTGTATTATCTCTGTCTTTGTTAATCTATTGAGACTTGATTTTTATCTTAGCATATGGTCTATCCTGAAAATGTCCCATGTGGATGTAAGAAGAATGTACATGCTGTTGCTGTTGGGTAGAATGTTCTGTATATGTCTGTTAGATCTTTTTGGTGTATTCTGTTGATTAAGTCCTCTGATTTTTTACTAATATTCTGTCTAGTTGTGCTATCTATTATTCAGTATGGGGTACTGAAGTCTCTATTATTGTAGAACTGTCTATTTTTCCCTTCAAATCTGTCGTTTTTTGCTTTATATATTTTGATGGTCTGTTATTTGGTTTGCAAATATTTATAATTATTATACTTTCTTCCTCTATGAAAACATTAATGTCTAATGTACTTTTGGCTCTTATGCCCTTTTTTAGTGAAAGTATATTTTATCTGATATTTGTATATCCACCTCTGCTCTCTTTTGGTTACAATGTGCATGGACTATCTTATTTCACGCTTTTTCTTACGATCTGTTTGTGTCTTTGGACTAAAGTGAGTATCTTCTAAGATCTCATTTAGTTGGAACATTTTGTTAAAACCCATTCTTCAAATCCCTGCTTTTTGAGTAGAGGATTTAATCCATTTGCATTTAAAGTGGTAACTGATAAAGAGGGATGTATTTCTGGCATTTTTCTGTTTGTTTCCTTTATACCTTATACCTTTTGTCCCATATGTCCTGCATTAATATTTTCTTCTTTGTATAGCTGATTTTTTATATTGAAACATTTAATTCCTTTCTCATTTCCTTATGTGTATATTCTACAGCTACTCTCTTTGGTTACTATGGGGGCTGCATTTTAATGTCCTAAATTTATAGTACTCTAATTTGTTATACTAGCTTAACTTTGATCAACAAAAGCTGCTTATTTACAGTGTAGTCATCACCACTTTAGTTGTTTATGTCACAAAATTACATTTTTATATATTGCGTGCCCCAAAACATACACTAATAATCTTTAAATGCATTACTCTATTAAATTATGTATAAAATAAACTGCTGAGTTACAAACCACAGTTACAATAATACTAGCTTTTACAATAATAATTTTAAAAAGTGTATTAATATCTTAAATTATGTGGGAACAAATATTAAAGTTACAAATCGTTACTAAAATAATAGATTTTATAGGTCTAGTCCCAATGAGGTCCCTCAGGTTTTGTTGATCTGGGTATGTGTCAATTTTTCTTTTAGTTTCGAAGACAGTGTTGCTGGATACAGGATTCTTGATTGACATTTTTTTTTTGTAGCATTTTGAATATATCGCCCACTGCCTTCTGGTCTGTATAGTTTCTGATGAGAAATCTGCTGACAATCTTATTGAGAATGCTTTGTACGTGATGAAATGCTTTTTACTGCCTTAAAAATTTTCTATTTGCCTTTTTCTTTTCAAAGTTTTATTATAATGTGTTTTGAAATTGTTCTCTTTGAATTCATTGTAATTGAAGTTCATCAACCTTTTGGTTGTTTACATTCATGTCTGTTATCAAATTTTGGGAATATTCAGCCATTCTCTTTTTTTTTTACAGTACATAATTTATTATACCACTTATACAAAATTCTAAAACACTCAAAACTATGGTATGGCAAATTTATGTTATATATGTTTTAACACAATTTAAAATATGAAAAAAATCTATAGTGATATTAATAACAAGCAAACAAGTGGTTTCCTGGGGCCTAGAACTGACTGCAGAGGAACACGAGGAAAGTTTTTGGGGTGACAGAACTGTTCTATATCTTGATTATGGGATTGATTACATAGATGCATACACTTGTCAAAACTCATCAAAGTGTACACTTAAAATAGGTACATTTTATTGTATGTAAATTATACCTCAGTAAAGGTACTTGGTGAGGGGAAGAGTTGAAAACCTACCAATGGGTACCGTGCTCAGTGCCCAAGTGATGGGTTCAATTTTACCCCAAACCTCAGCATCACACAATATATCCTTGTAACAAACCTACACATGTACCCCCAAATCTAAAATAAGAGATAAATTTTTAAAAAAAGAAATGCACTATCAAGCCTTGAAAAGACGTGGAAAAACCTTAAATGCATATCGCTAAGTGAAAGGAGCCCATCTGGAAAGGCAACATACTATAGGATTCCAACCATATGACATCCTATAGAGGGCAAAATATGGAGGAAGTAAAAAGATCTGTGGTTTCCGGAAGTCTAGTTATTTCTGCCTTCATCTAGGTCTCTTTTACTTCTAAGATTTCCACAATGTGTAAGTTAATATGCTTGACTCTCTTTCATAGGTTCTGTTCACCTTTCTTAAATTTTTTAAAAATTTTATTCAGACTGACTTATTTCCATTGTCTTTTCCTCGACTCTGCTGATTCTTTTATCTGCCTACTTAACTCTGCCATTGGATATTTCTAATGAATTTTTCATTTCTGTTATTGTATTTTTCATTTCTAGGATGTATTTTTGGTTCTTTTTAGATTTCCCATCTCCTTGTTGATATTTCCATTTTTTAAATAAATTATTTTCTTGACTCCATATCTTAAAGATGCCATTTAGGATCTTTGAGGCAGTTGTCTTAGTCTTTGTCTAGTATATCTGCCATTAGATCTTTTTCAGGGTCAATTACTGTTGCTTTTTTCTTTTTTTTTGAGTGGGTCATACTTTTCTGCTTCTTTGAATATCTTGTGAAGTGTTGAAACTGGACATTTGAATCTAATTATGTAGTAAATTTGGAAATCACATTTCTCCCCTTTTCAGGGTGTTTTGCTTATTATTATTATTATTATTACTATTATTATTATATCATTATTATTATTTAATTTTCATGCTGTCTTTATAATGAGAATTACTTCAAAGTGTAAACTTAAGGTCTTCTCAGGTCTTTTCTGAATCTGTGCCTTTTCCTCAGCATACATGGTCACTTTCTAATTTTCTTCATGTATGAAATTGCTTTTCAATGTCCTGTCCTTCTATGTCTTGCTGCTAAAATGGGAAAAATAGAAAAATGAGAAATGAGGAATGGATGGATGATGTTGTGGTCCTTTAAATATTCTGAAAGTCACTTTGGCTCAAGGGCAATTTATTGGCAACAATGGAGAGAAGTGCAACAAAATGGCTGCCCATCATTTTTCTGCACCTCTGTGATCAGAAGCAGCAATCACTGACAGGAGCACAGATTCCTAATATTTGGAGAACAGGGTGCTTTGAGGGTACCCTGCTTTCCACAAGCTGTGTGCAGGCTGCTTTTCTAATCCTTGCACATTTTTCCGTCAGAAGGATGAGGGTTGAGAATGAGGAGCTGCTATTGAGCTAAGAGCTGAAATTTACCATTGATGCATTACCAGAATTTGCAGGCCTTTCATAGACTCAATAGTTCCAAAATAGTTCCATCAAACAGATTCTGAGAGTGCATTTGTTGTTTAAGTACAGAGACAGTTTCTTCATGCTTCCTACTCCACTGTCTCCCCAGAATCCTGCTCTACATCTAACGTTTTAATGGCAACAATTGAAGATGGAAGACACTAACTTGTGTTTTTCAAGAGCTTAGAGTACTTATATCCTGGAATTATATCCAGGAAAATTGCCCCTCACAAATAAAGGCAAATGAAAGATATTTTCAAAATGACAGAAGCTGAGATAATTCAACACCAACAGATATACACCAGAGGAACTCCTAAATTATTTATTTCCAGAAGAAAAAAATAATAATGTTAGGAAATTCTGCACAAAGGAATAGTGAACAAATAAAAAGGTAAACATGTAGGAAAATATCACTATGATTTTATTTTATGAATACAATGTAGCTCAAACTTTGAAAATCAGATCACAATATTAACATGTTAAAAAGAAAAAAACATATCTAAAATAGTTGCAGAAAATCATTTAATAGCATTAAGTAATTATTTATAACCAAAATTCTCAGCACAAAGTAAAATCAAAGGGAATTCTTTCTTAAATTGATAAAGATTCTCTACCAAAATCTTCAGCAAACCTTACACTCACAAGAAATGTTGCAATTGCATATATAAACTGCCTTAACTTTTCTTCCTTTTAGCATCCCTGTGTGGTAGAAAGCTAGGCCCTTTGTTTGTTTTAGTCCTATATTTAGTATAAGATGGCTTGGAACCAGAACAGTTGTAGCAGTCTGAGGTGTAGATTGCTTTCCCTTCTACTACGTGTATGGAGGAACGGATTTGCTCTGAGGCGGTAAGTATCACATAATGCTTTAACATGGTATAGTATAGAGTTAGAATGCCTAAATTCTAACTTAGCGTCAGATTAGCTATGAGCTCTTCATTAAGTGTGCAGGTCTCAAACTGACATGTTTGATCAGTGAGGCCTGCTGACCAGGTTGTATTTAATGTCCCTTTCCTTGGATGGGCTGGAGCTGGCTGCCATACTTCTCAAACTTGAGTGAATATACAGCTTCCCAGGGCTCCTGGGAAGCCGTTAAACTGTAGATACTGTTTAATTGGATTTAAGGTGCAGCCTGACTTTCAGCTTTTCTAACAATCTTTTAGTGATGCCAATGCTGCTGGATCAAATATATTTAAGTAATACATTGTAAATAGCAATGTATTTTTCTAAAGCATCTTTAGAATACTTCTCCCAATCAGTATACTTTATTGAACTTAAAAGAGATTCAACCTACAAGAAAATGACTTGCAGGCAACTTGAGGGGAGGGGTTTGCAGTATTCTTTTTTTTATTATTATACTTTAAGTTCTGGTGTACATGTGCACAATGTGCAGGTTTGTTACATAGCTATACATGTGCCATGTTGGTTTGCTGCATCCATCTACTCGTCATTTCCATTGGGTATTTCTCCTAATGCTTTCCCTCCCCCAGGCACTCACCCCCCTGACAGGCCCTGGTGTGTGATGTTCCCCTCCCTGTGTCCATGTGTTTTCATTGTTCAACTCCCATTTATGAGTGAAAACATGCAGTGTTTGGTTTTCTCTTCTTGTGTTACTTTGCTGAGAATGATGGTTTCCAGTTTCATCCATGTCCCTGCAAGGGACATGAACTCACCCTTTTTTATGGCTGCATAGTATTCCGTGGCATATATGTACCTCATTTTCTTTATCCAGTCTATCATTGATGGACATTTGAGTTGGTTCCAAGACTTTGCTATTGTGAACAGTGCTGCAGTAAACATATGTGTGCAATGTGTCTTTATAGTAGAATGATGAATGATTTATAATCCTTTGGGTATATACCAAGTGATGGGATTGCTGGGTCAAATGGTATTTCTAGTTCTAAATCCTTTAGGAATCTAGAATGGTTAAACTAATGTCTTCCATAATGGTTGAACTAATTTACACTCCCACCAACAGTGTAAAAGCATTCCTATTTCTTCACATCCTCTCCACCATCTGTTGTTTCCTGACTTTTTAATGATCGCCATTCTAACTGGTGTGAGATAGTATCTCATTGTGGTTTTGATTTGCATTTCTCTAATGACCAGTGATGATGAGCATTTCTTCATATGTCTGTTGGCTGCATAAATGTCTTCTTTTGAGAAGTGTCTGTTCATATCATTTGCTCATTTTTTGATGGGGTTGTTTGTTTTCTTCCTGTAAATTTGTTTAAGCTCTTTGTAGATTCTGGATATTAGCCTTTGTCAGATGGATAGATCACAAAAATTTTCTCCCAATCTGTAGGTTGTCTGTTCACTCTGCTGATAGTTTCTTTTCCTGTGCAGAAGCTCTTTAGTTTAATTAGATCCCATTTGTCTATTTTGGCATTTGTTGCCGTTGCTTTTGGTGTTTTAGTCATGAAGTCTTTGCCCATGCCTATGTCCTGAATGGTATTGCCTAGGTTTTCTTATAGGGTTTTTATGGTTTTAGGTCTTACATTTAAATCTTTAATCCATCTTGAGTTAATTTTTGTATACAGTATAAGGAAGGGGTCCAGTTTCAGCTTTCTGCATATGGCTAACCAGTTTTCCCAGCACCAGTTATTAAATAGGGAATCTTTTCCCCATTTCTTGTTTTTGTCAGGTTTGTCAAAGATCAGATGGTTGTAGATGTGTGGTGTTTTTTCTGAGGCCTTTGTTCTGTTCCATTGGTCTATATATCTGTTTTGGTACCAGTACCTTGCTGTTTTGGTTTCTGTAGCCTTGTGGTATAGTTTGAAGTCAGGTAGCATGATGCCTCCAGCTTTGCTCTTTTTGCTTTGGATTGTCTTGGCTATGCAGGCTCTTTTTTGGTTCCATATGAAATTCAAAGTAGTTTTTTCCAATTCTGTGAGGAAAATTGTGGTAGCTTGATGGGGATAGCATTGAAACTATAAATTAATTCGGGCAGTATAGCCATTTTCATATTGATTCTTCCTATCCATGAGCATGGAATATTCTTCCATTTGTTTGTGTCTTCTTTTATTTCTTTGAGCAGTCATTTGTAGTCTCCTTGAAGAGGTCCTTCACATACCTTTTAAGTTGTATTCCTTGGTATTTTATTCTCCTAGTAGCAATTGTGAATGGTACTTCAGTCATGGTTTGGCTTCCTGTCTGTTATTGCTGTATAGGAATGTTTGTGGCTTTTGCATATTGATTTTTCATCCTGAGACTTTGCTGAGGTTGCTTATTAGCTTAAGGAGATTTTGGGCTGAGACAATGGGGTTTTCTAAATATACCATCATGTCATCTGCAAACGGAGACGATTTGACTTATTCTTTCCCTAATTGAATACTCTTTATTTCTTTCTCTTGCCTGATTACCCTGAGCAGAACTTCCAAAACTATGTTGAATAGGAGTGGTGAGAGAGGGCATCCTTGTCTTGTGCCAGTTTTCAAAGGGAATGCTTCCAGTTTTTGCCCATTCAGTATGATATTGGCTTTCGGTTTGTCATAAATAGCTCTTTTTATTTTGAGATACTTTCTATCAATACCTAGTATTGAGAGTTTTTAGCATGAATGGGCTTTTGAATTTTTTCAAAGGCCTTTTCTGCATCTATTGGATAATCATGTGATTTTTGTCATTGGTTCTGTTTATGTGATGGATTACGTTTATTGATTTGCATATGTTGAACCAGCCTTGCATCCCAGGGATGAAGCCGACTTGATCATGGTGGATAAACTTTTTGATGTGCTGCTGGATTCAGTTTGCCAGTATTTTTGTTGAAGATTTTCGCATTGATGTTCATCAGGGATATTGGCCTAAAATTTTTGTTGGTGTTGTGTCTTTGCCAGCCTTTGGTATCAGGATGATGCTGGCCTCATAAAATGAGTTAGGGAGGATTCCCTCTTTTTCTATTGATTGGAATAGTTTCAGAAGGAATGGTACCAGCTTCTCTTTATACCTCAGGTAGAATTTGGCTGTGAATCCATCTGGTCCTGGACTTTTTTTGGTTGGTAGGCTATTAATTATTGCCTCAATTTTAGAACCTGTTATTGGTCTATTCAGAGATTTGACTTCTTACTGGTTTAGTCTTGGGAGGGTGTATGTGTCCAGGAATTTATCCATTTCTTCTAGATTTTCTAGTTTATTTGCTTACAGGTGTTTATAGTATTCTCTGATGGTAGTTTGTATTTCTGTGGGATCAGTGGTAATATCCCCTTTATCATTTTTTATTTCATCCATTTGATTCTTCTCTCTTTTCTTCTTTATTAGTCTTGTTAGCAGTCTATCTATTTTGTTGATCTTTTCAAAAAACCAGCTCCTGGATTCATTGATTTGTTGAAGGGATTTTGTGTCTCTATCTCCTTCAGTTCTGCTCTGATCTTAGTTATTCCTTGTCTTCTGCTAGCTTTTGAATTTGTTTGCTCTTGTTTCTCTAGTTTTTTTAATTGTGATTTTAGGGTATCGATTTTAGATCTTTCCTGCTTTCTCTTGTGGGCATTTAGTGCTATAAATTTCCCTCTACACACTGCTTTAAAGGTGTCCCAGAGATTCTGGTATGTTTTGTCTTTGTTCTCATTGGTTTCAAAGAACATCTTTATTTCTGCCTGCATTTCATTATTTACCCAATAGTCATTCAGGAGCAAGTTGTTCAGTTTCCATGTAGTTGTGTGGTTTTGAGTGAGTTTCTTAATCCTGAGTTCTAGTTTGATTGCACTGTGCTCTGAGAGACAGTTTGTTGTGATTTATGCTCTTTTATATTTGGTGAGGAGTGTTTTACTTCCAATTATGTGGTCAATTTTAGAATAAGTGTGATGTGGTGCTGAGAAGAATGTATATTCTGTTGATTTAGGGTAGAGAGTTCTGTAGATGTCTAGTAAGTCCACTTGGTCCAGAGCTGAGTTCAAGCCCTGGATATCCTTGTTAATTTTCTGTCTCGTTGATCTGTCTAACATTGACAGTGGGGTCTTAAAGTCTCCCACTATTATTGTGTGGGAGTCAAAGTCTCTTTGTAGTTCTCTAAGAACTTGCTTTATGAATCTGGGTGATCCTGTATGGGGTGCATATATATTTAGGATAGTTAGCTTTTCTTGTTGCATTGATCCCTTTACCATTATGTAATGGCCTTCTTTGTCTCTCTTGATCTTTATTGGTTTAAAGTCTGTTTTATCAGACTAGGATTGCAACCCCTGCTTTTTTTGCTTTTCATTTGCCTTGTAGATCTTCCTCCATCCCTTAATTTTGAGCCTATGTGTGTCTTTGCATGTGAGATGGGTCTCCTCAATACAGCACACTGATGGGTCTTGACTCTTTATCCAGTTTGCCTGTCTGTATCTTTTAACTGGGGCTTTTAGTCCATTTACATTTAAGGTTAATATTGTTATGTGTGAATTTGATCCTGTCATTATGATGCTAGCTGGCTATTTTGCCCATTAGTTGATGCAGTTTCTTCGTAGTGTCGATGGTTGTTACAATTTGGCATGTTTTTGTAGTGGACGGTAGTGGTTGTACCTTTTCATGTTTAGTGCTTCCTTCAGGAGCTCTTGTAGGGCAGGCCCGGTGGTGACAAAAATCTCTCAGCATTTCCTTGTCTGTAAAGCCTTTTATTTCTCCTTCACTTATAAAGCTTAGTTTGGCTGTATATGAAATTCTGGGTTGAAAATTCTTTTCTTTAAGAATGTTGAATATTGGCCCCCTCTCTCTTCTAGCATGTAGAGTTTCTGTAGAGATCCGCTGTTAGTCTGATGGGCTTCCCTTTGTGGGTAACTTGACCTTTCTCTCTGGCTGCCCTTAACATTTTTTCCTTCATTTCAACCTTGGTGAATCTGACGATTATGTGTGTTGGGGTTGCTCTTCTAGAGGAATATCTTTGTGGTGTTCTCTGTATTTCCTCAATTTGAATATTGGCCTGCCTTGCTAGGTTGGGGAAATTCTTCTGGATAATATCCTGAAGAGTGTTTTTGGTTCCCTACACATTCAGGGAAACTTCCCTAGTAATGAACTGTAGAAATAATCCCTGAAAGTATAGTCTTGCAGGCAACTTTTTAAAAAAATATTATTTACATTAAATTCCTTTAATTAGCAATGTATCTGTTCAATTTCACTGATACACTAAAATCAATGAGGTGTTAAATCTTTTTTTAAAAAATTTTAGCATGACTGAAGGTATCATGCTATAATATAAGAAACAACACTGGATTTGTAAGCCTGAGACCTGGGTGCTAATCTCCTCTACCTCTAATTGGTTATTATTGAAAATTTAGGTTATCTAAATCTGTTTTTTCATCTAGGAATTAAGAGTTGAATGAGCTACATGATTTCTCTGGATTGCTCTAGCTGTAAACTGATATGATTATAAAACTTTCATAATTATAGGAGCTTTGAGGTAGCTTATAGATGACATTTCAAATCATTTATACATAAGCTAAGCAGCGAAGTCCAGAGTTGAGTCCAGGCAATTATCTCAATCATTGAGAAACATAATGAGTATTTTCAATTGGATCATGGGTATTACATGCCTTAGTTCATAAAATTCACTGGAAATAGATCAGTTTGTCTTTTATTCTTGTAGTCATCACTGTAACTTTTGTTAAACTAGAAGGATAATAAAATTAAAAATTGCAAAAGAAAAGCATTCATGTATTGTGAACACTTAGAAGCACACATTATGCTTCCTATTACCCTATTCCTACAACTACCATAAAAATAATAAAATTCAAAAAATATTTATATTTTAAATAGTTTTGGGGCTACTTAATAGGGTTAGCATAATAATTTTCTCAAGACTTCTTTGATTCCTGGGATTTATTCATTAAAAAATTGAATAAGCATACATATTTATTAACTTAGACATGGAATTTAATGTTTGTTGTCTTGAAGACTTTGTAAGAATTTATAGCCTATAATGTTCTATTTGGGACAGTTTAGAAAAATTATATTTTAAACATTTCACATAATAGAACAGGGGAGCTATAATGGAAAGGATTAAATTATGACAATTTATCTTCAACGTGTTTTGGAAGGAAGATTGATGTTCTTTCCTGCAAAGGTAAATTGGCCTAATAATTTTAGCATGGTGAAATTTATGAAATCTAGGAAACCTTTTAACTTATATTTCTGTACATCTATATTAATAAAAGATTCTCCATAGCCTAAAATAGACTTTCCTTTGCATGCATTCATTTTATGAAAGTCAAATGCTAAATTAGAAAGGAAAAGGAATAAAGCAAATTGGGCATGAAGATAAAGCAGATGTTTCTGACACTGTAAAGACCTAGCAGAGTGAGTCAAAGTCATGATGGGAGAGATTTGTCATTGGAGTTACTGCATGCTGTTCCTACCCCCTTCTCCGTGATCTGAGCCAAGTCCTAGTATGGATTGCCTCCTGATTCCTTCTGTGTTTTTGTGTTTCTTTTTCTTTCTTTTTTTCTTTTTTTGAGATAGAATCTCACTGTTGTCACCCAGGCTGGATTTCAATGGCACAACCTTGGCTCACTGCAACCCCCGCCTCCCTGGTTCAAGCAATTCTCCTGCCTCCCATGTAGCTGGGATTACAGGGGGGTGCCACCACACCTGGATAATTTTTATATTTTTAGTAGAGATGGGGTTTCGTCATGTTGGCCAGGCTGGTCTCAAACTCCTGATATCAGGTGGTCCGCCCATCTCGGCCTCTTAAACTGCTGGGATTACAGGTGTGAGCCACAACACCTGGCCGGTTTTGCATTTCTTTCTCCACTACCGCACCCCACTAAATGGTATCTGCCCTATCTTCTCTATTTATACCTTTAGTATGTGGATCTCTTCTAAGTATATACAATTTGACTGCAAATTCAGAATTACCTGGGAGCTTTAAGAAGTACTGGTGCCTGGGGTCCTAGCCACAGAGATTCTGATTTAATAGGTCGGAGATGTGGCCTGGGCATTGGGTTTTTTAAAAGCTTTCCAGGTGACTGATGTGTAATTGAAGCCCACTGAAATCTACCAGGTAGTCTACTGGCTGTTTTGAATTACCACCTTACTTAATGCTCACAATACTCTTCTAGGTAGATATTATATTCCTTTGTAGAGGAAAATAAGTGGAATATCAGGAAGACTTAATGACTAGCTAGCTCAATACCACTAGTACATGGTAGCTACAGGATTCTATCCATGTTCTACATTATTGCACATTTGCTCTTTTCCTTTACTTTAGAAGCAGGCTGAGTTTTATGTTCTGTGACCCAGATTCTCATCTAGAGCAAAGCCATAGTCTCTTTACTTGCTGTATCAAGCTTTTGTTAAAACAATAGTCTTTATATAAACTTAAAGAAACATTTACTTATGTATAAAATTTTCTGCATCTATAATAGCAAGATGACTTAGGTTATTTTTCCCCTTAATGTAATGTGGAGCTGCAGTGGTCCATTTGAATTTAAATTGGCATGTTCTGTCTTTTAACCTGATCAGCAGCACGAAGATCTTTATTTGGTATTTTCTTTATTTTATATAGTGACAAGAAGTTTGAATCTGCCCTTATTTAATTTTAACTATGCATTTAAATATGTGTATGTATTTTCAATATTGTGGGCCCTGTCACAAAATCCAGGCCATTTCTATTAGTAACTTACATAATTTTATGGCAGGACCAGAATGCCACTCAAAACACTTTTCTGAGATTTCCTAAAATTACATTTAACAATATATTTATTCAATATATTCCAATATTACATTTGATAATTATGTTGAATTGTGGATTTCCCACACTTCATCTTATATGCTAAAATTGCTGTTTATATTTAAGTCATTTATTTGTTGAGGAAAGAGGCACCCTAACTTAAAAGAAGAGCACTTTGATGGATTATTTTATGTGCAGCTGACAAAAGTTGTAATTTAATTACAAAAAGGATCCATTCTACCAAGAGTGTTTAAATGCTAAATAGAAAATACGTTGAATAGTGGGAGGGTACATTGGTACCACCAGTTGGGAAGCTGTGTGTTACTATCTTCTGAAGCTAATATAAGTTAACACACTAACATACATGTAACCTAAAACCAAGCAATTAAAAATAAATTGCTTATAAAAAATGTCTATAGTGGCATTATTTATATTAAAAAACTGGAAACAACCAAATGACCATAAGCCACAAGAAGAGTAAATAAATTGGCATATTCATCAAGAAAATACAGAAATGAAGAAAAACTACTTCATCCAAAGATATTGATGAATCTCATGGACATAATGTTGGGTGGAAAAAAAAAAACAGACATGATAGAATACATTCAATTCATGTGAAATCCAGGAGCAGGCAAAAGTGACCTGTGATGATGGTAGCTAGGAAAGTGGTTACCTTCAAGGTTGATTTTTGACTGGGTAAGAGCACAGGAGAGCTTTGTGGAGTGTGAGAAATGACTTATGTTTTAATCTAGGAGGCTCTGGGGGTACATAGATATGTACACATGGAGCTCCATATGCGTGACTTGTGCACTTTACACTTGTGCACTTGTGCACTTTTTTGGTTGAGTTATGACTCAACCAAAGTGAGGTTGGGGTGTGTGTATATCTATTTTAAAAAATGATCTACAAGGACAGAGGCTCTGGGTGAGCAAGACCTTAGGACACAGCAAATATTTGTATAAGGATAAAGAAAAATTAATTGTGATCTCAGAAGATTTAGAATTAGCGCTCCAGATGGTCATGTCACTCACAGTGCTTAGATGAGAAATTTATTTTTTCAACACTTGCCTGTCATCTAGGGCGTACTAGAATTAATTTTTAAGATTACTATTTTTTTCTGTGAATTATTTAAATGACTTAAAAATTGCAGTCTTAACAAAAAAGAAAAGGAACATACTCTTCTTAGAATACATGGTTTTAACATAATGACAGCAGGGCTCGAAACTTAACATTGCCCTAAGGTAACCTCCCCCCATGTGTAAAAATATTTTTATTTTCTCTCACACTTTGGATAAATTACTTTCATTAATCTGAAGATTTCTAATCTGACCTCATTGTCATCATTAGCATTTTATGTAACAGTAACTGTTTATTAAATGTTACTTTGAGCTAAAAAGTATTTTCTAGAAGAATGTGTAGATTTCAAGGTTCAGTTATTTTCCTTGTCAAGAGAATGACTTTAGAGTATCATTTTAAAATGTGTGGTAGCTTTGTCAGAATTGTTATTAATTTTTCATGAAAATTCTTCTCTCTTAACTGAGGTTTTCTATTTGGTATTTGTAAGGCATCTCTGGAATTGAGGGGAAGCAGTGATAACATGGAGTGAAACTGTAGGTTTAAGAGAAAGAGGAAAAACATTTATCACTACCAAAGAAAGATAGCATTGTTGGCTTGAGAAACAAACAAAACCCCCAACAATTAATTAAAAAAAGAAAAGTTTTATTTCTGTGGAGAAGAGAGGATAAATGGGGAAATTCTGTCATGAGATACTAATCTTCAACATAATTATGCCATAGGAGTTTGAGCTTTAAAGTTAAAAATTGTGTCCTCAATATGTAGCACCAGACTCACAGCTCATGAGAGGAAATGTAAGTACATTATACTGTATGAAGTTCTGTATCTTTATATAAACTTTGAAAAGAAATTTGACAGTATCTTTTAATATATCCTGTAAAAATCTAATTAACTAATTGTCGTGGGTCCAAAATGAAGTAACTGAGTGATTGGTGATGGAATTTTTGCCACTTGCATGATCATAAGGTTGTATTAAATCTCCTAAGGAATCTGTTTGAAAAATATACTGCTGTAAAAAGAAACCAATTTAAATTTTAAAAATTACAATCAAATATGTATCAGACCAATTGATCTTTTTATACAAATGATATTATTTAAAAATATTTTAGTTTTACACATAACATTATGACTCATCTTGTTCAGATAGATTTTTGTTTTATAAAATTGAATCATAAGTTAATAATTTACTGTCTGTTTTATTTTAATATTTCTAAAAATTACTACCTGAAAGAATACTAAATTTAATTTTGTACATGGCCAAGGAAATAACAATTCTTCCAAATGAAATTGAATTAACTTGAAATACAATAGACAGCATGTACCCATCATATAAAAGCCAATTACAATTAAGATGATCACTATTTTAAACTGCTGTACAGCAGACTAGGAAAATATTTGGGTAACTAGACACATTAGGAATATTTATATGCACATGTCACCTTAAGGTTTACAGTCTTTCCTACAAACAGTCACTGCTTCTGTCTTCCAGATTCTAGATACCAGTTAGTACCTGCCTATTTGCATATCCTCCAGGCCATTCACACTCAGCATTTTCAAAACAAATGCTTTGTAATCTTTCCACTTTATGCCCAAACTGGATAATTTATTTGTAATAAAGGCCAGCAATTAAGAAGACCTGTTAGCCACTAGATCATATTGATTCTACATCTCAGATTTTTCTTAAATTCCTCTTCTCTTCTTTCGTATGTCCACTTCTCTCACACTGAATTTTGTAGGTGATCCCTTAAATATCTCCCTGCCTTCAACTTGCTTTGTCCTCATTATTTTCTTTATACTGTTGGGCAGAATTATATCTCTAAAATATAGATCCAATCGTGATTGCTTCAGATTTTTTATTGAGTAAAAGGACAATGCAGGAATCCTACATTGATCTAGTTCTGCATGATCTGGCATCAAGTTACCCTTCTGATTTCAGTTTTTACCCTAATAACTATTTTCAAACCCAAATTTGCCTCCCCCTCCTTCTAATTCATATTCTTCTGAAATTTTTCACTGCTCTGTGCATTAGAGACCAAACTTTCTTTTGTACTTTCTTAGGCTCCTTCTTCTCATTTCTCCTCCTGTATTTTTTATATCTCTCTTGTACAGACTGCAGCTAATTGTGGACTTTCATCAAGTTTGGCCTTGCTCTCTGCTTTTATTTCCTCTAATAACTCCCTCAGAGAGAGTTCATTTTCTCGAAGAACTTCACCTGCCACCTCTGTGCTTCTGGCATTTCCTTGACCCAATGTGTGCAGCCTAGAGTTGCTGGCGCAATGTTTCAAATGTAATTTTTAACAAGTTATTTTTCTTTTCCCAGAAACTCTACTGATGTTTATTGTTTATTTTTGTAGCAGTCGTCTAGTTTATTTTTCCTAATTACTGCAACTTATATAACATTCCTGCAAATGACCTCTCTGTTTCTGTTGGGCCTCTTTATTTTCTTCTATTTTTGTGGAGCATCTTTATTTTCTCTTATTTACATTACCTCAGCACCACACTTCCTCATCCCATGTTGTTAATTTTCTTCACTGTGACTTTTTTATTTGTCTTTGCCTAGAACATTCTTCCCCAATTTTCATTAGCCTACAGTCTTCATTTAACTTAAGATGCAGATTGGATTCACTTATTCCATGAAATCTTCTTTGACTAACCCTACTTCTCTCCTATCACTCAATCTGGAATGAATTATCTTTTATTTTCAGATGTGCACTTGCATTTTTGTTCATTCTTCAATTGTACCTTCCTAACTAGATCATATATCTTTTGTGATAGTATCATTTATGTCTTTTGTGTCTCTAGCACCTTGTACATAAGAAATGGACACTTGGTAGTCAGTTGATTATACTGGAATAATATATGAATAATAGTTAAGTTTTATTGAGTACTCACTGTGTATCAAGTATTGTGTACATGAATCACTTTATATAAGGCCCAGTGAGGCAAAATGGCTTTTTTAAGGTCACATAGCTGGTGAGTAGTGAAGGTGGGGTTTAAAGCCGGTGCACAAGCATAATCACCAGCTCAGTTTGGAAAGTGTGACTTTCCGTAAGATACAGCTGCAGATTAAATCGTCTTAGGAAATGACTTATTCAGGGGGCATGCTTTACAACTCTGAAAGTTTTGGCTATCAATCTTCATATCACAAAATAATAAAACAGAGGCACTGGGACAGAATTGCTTTCACTAGAAATTGATTTGTGTTTGAAACTTGACTCATGATTTGTACAAACCTGGTAAGCTCTAAAACTTACTGATACCATCTGAACAGTATTGGTCAAGAAATAGTGGTAGTTAGTTTGCCTGTAGAATAGAATTCATCCACTTGCCATAATCCCAGATCCCAAGGAAAATTCTATTTAGTTCACAGAAGGTGGGAAAAAAATCATCATTGTTTATAACAATAATATTTACCAGTATGGTATTATTAATAAAGTGTGTCCTACTTTTAGAAATATATTATGAACATTAAACCTCAATTTGTTCCTTTTTCTAAAATTAACCAAATGTTATGACTTTAAAGGAATACATACCAAATGCATTTTCAGGCTGGTTGCAGTTGTGATTGGTCTCCTCTATTTCAAACCAGTGCTTAGCTTAAGCCAATGACCTCCTTACCTGACAGTTGATTCTAATACTTCTCCACTAACAGTGAAAAAAATATAGCTAGAAGGCCTCATTCATGACTATTCCTAGGATAATTTCTTGAGTATGTGTTGATGCTTTTACATAAAAAATTAGAAACCTAAGCAGAATAGAGCCCTCATCCCTAAAGGAGAGACTTTTTTTTTTTTTTCTCGTTAAGACTGAAGAGGAATTTGTTCATTTGTAGATCAGAGAATATGGGGGTACATGACATTAAAGTAAGGACAATACGCACACCGTGTATTTTATGTACATATATATATATATATATATATATATATATATATATTTACTTTTAAGACCAAGTCTTGCTCTGTCACCCAGGCTGGAGTGCAATGGCATGATTTTGGATCACTGCAGCCTCTGCCTCCTGGGTTCAAGCGATTCTCCTGCCTCAGCCTCCCGAGTAGCTGGGATTACAGGCACGTGCCACCATGCCTGGCTAATTTTTTATATTTTTAATAGAGATGGAGTTTCACCATGTTGACCAGGATGGTTTCCGTCTCCTGATCTTGTGATCCGCGCGTCTCGGCCTCCCGAAATGCCGGGATTACAGGCGTGAGCCACCACACCTGGCCTGTATCTTAAAGTTAATTTTTAACTGATAAGCAGGAGAACTCACAGCTTGGAATTGTGCAACATAGCACCAAATCAAACTCTGCTGAGAGCTTTAGAGAAACCTTGCTTCATTTAGCTAGTGGATTACAGCCTATATCTAAAAAGGCTCCTGGGACCAATGGCTATAGAACTAACATGAGACTTTGGGAGTGATTACACAAAACCTGGTAAGAACTAAATTTTGTGGAACAAATGATACACATGGTAGGCCCAGAAACTAGTAGCACAGTGGTCCAAAGAAACAGTTTAACCATCTGAGAGGAAGGAGATGGTTAATATATTTGTTCACATATGTATCCATGGAGAAATCAATGGAATTAAAAAAAGTGTTGATAGCATTTAAATGTACCTGTTCTATCATAAAAGGGTGAAATCTGGATTATTTAATTACTGCTTAAGCCCTGGATTTGTTAATTCTAGATTTATTTTTATCTTTGGTTACTAGATTTTATTTACCTTCTTATACCGAAGTTGGTTTTATTCTGTTAGTTTGCAAAAAATGTTCCAAATCACTATCTAATGCAGTGGTTTGCCCTCTTAAGAGCCTCACATTTACTTTTAGCTACATAAATTACATTAAAATAACTATTTTCTTGTCTCTGGGATTATATTGATGAAGATTCTACTTACTTATTTTTATTGAGGGAGATCCTTGCTTTTTGTATATTTCTAAAGTGTGCCATCACATATAAAGTGAGGACTTTCGTTTTATATTTTAAAAAGTGAAAGTTTTCATCTTACTCAAGATATCCTGGCTTGCATCCAATTGTTGTATTTGTCTGCTTGGATTTGTTCACCTTTAAGTAACTTTTTTAAAGGTTTAGTCATAAATATGTAAAACCAATTAATGGATTTTGATTAGGCTTCTCCCAAGACAATATGTATCAATATGTATCATTCATCAGATCCTTTATATGACATTCAAAACATAATTTTACCTCATGTACTTAATTGATCTTTGTAACAATATGTTCTAAAATTGACCTTCAAACACTCATTCAGGATGCATAGAACTAGAACTTTTTTCTCTGGAATTCTTGTGTCAACTTCATTAATGCAAGAGAAGTGGAATAGAGGCTGCCTGTTCAAAACTACAAAATGCAAGCTGACATTCACCATTTTGTGGTACGTCATGCATGTCAGCTAAATGACAGAAATGCCCCAGATGTTCTGTAACACATTGAGAAAGCTCTATACTCCAACTCACACAATTTTAGTGCACCTAGGTGACTTTGAGTTGAAAACCCTAAGCTTGACATTCTTGTCAGTCTATTCACATATACCAAAAAATTTAATCAGACATGTTACATTATGTTAAAACCAGATATTTTGTTACTAGTTCAGGTTTCACCTAGAAAACACCCCTGTTACTCAATGGTGAAGATAGGATATAGGATAAGCTATATTATTTACTATACCATCTACTTCTGTGTATCTTCATATATTTACTATTATAGTAAGTAGCTTTCTCAAAAACCATTTAAAGTCACAAATTGTTTAAATAAATTGTGGCTTGTGCACACCAATGAGTATATTACTCTGTAATCATTAAAAATAATATTATAAATTTATATGGATTGATGTGGAAAGATTTTCACAATATATTGTAGAATGGAAAAGTTAGCAGTAAAACAGTATATATGGCATGATCCGTGCACACACACGCGCGCGCACACACACACACACACACACGCTGTTCAAGTTGGTGCCTCTGGGAAGTGGAATTAAAGAGCTGGAAGAATAAACGGGAATTCAAAATGTTGTATATACTGTTCTGTCCTGTTAGAAAATTCACTATAATTTTTAACTATTAACTTTTGAAATTAAAAATTATTCAACACAAATGTAAAATATAATAATTTAATGACTGTTTTCTATATGCCCACATTGCTTTTAATCTCTAAATTCACTGGGGAGTGCAGACTAGTATGCATGAAATCAGAATGACTAATCCATGTAAATGACTAATCTATGAATGTAATTCAGCATGTTGGAAGATTAACAAGTTGGAAAATGGAAAAAACAAAAAAGTCTACAGTAGTTTACTTCAAAAGCTGTTATCATGTTTATGCATGGCTAGAATGCAGGTTAGGAAAGCAAGGGGAGGATGAGTAGTGCTGTCAGCTTTGCAGGTATGGTGGTAGCTCTCGGTTCTCTAGTTCTGTTAGTGTTTTACAGGCAAGTGGGATGTCATGACTGTGAAGCTAGAACATAAGTGACAGAAAGAATACTCCAAATATACTACAGCTATTTCTTAGCTATCACACATAGTAAAAAGAAGTCGGAGTGGAGGGCATTCTGGCCAAACAGCTGAGAAAGAAAGCAGAGAGTAGATAACTGAAACAAAATGGAAAATGACAACTTGGACAAAGGACAAGTGTACAGATCCACTCTGATATTACACAAAGGATAGAACCAATGGCTCAAAGATATGTTGTAGATACAGCAAGGAATGAGATCTCAAGTAAGGTGGAATGATTCTATTTAGAACAGAAGCTACCTATCTCTCTGATTTTGACTCAATTAGGAGCTTCTGAACTAAATTGTAAGCATCATGAAGACAATGCAAATCACATACGAAGCAATGAATGAAATATTTTTACTGAGTATTTCTGCTAGATGATCTCAGTCTTCTCTATAAATTTTGAGGATTTTCCACATTCTACTTTGATTGAATACTTTAGTTTTTACTATTGTTTCCATGGGCCCAAAATCACTAGCAAGTAAGTCGATGATACTATCTGTAAAGAAAACATTTAATAGAGATAGATAATACAGGAAGTACTTCGGGAAATAACATTTCATGGACATTTTTGAGAAATGAAGAGAATAAACCCATGCCAAACCTTGTAAGGCTGTAAGGGTTCCATTTAAAATAAAATAATTGGGGCTGGATGCAGTGGCTCACGCCTGTAATCCCAGCACTTTGGGAGGCTGAGGTGGGCGGATCACGAGGTCAGGAGATCGAGACCATCCTCGCTAACACGGTGAAACCCCGTCTCTACTAAAAATACAAAAATACAAAAAATTAGCCGGGCGTGGTGGCGGGCGCCTGTAGTCCCAGCTACTCGGAGAGGCTGAGGCAGGAGAATGGCGTGAACCCGGGAGGCAGAGCTTGCAGTGAGCCGAGATTGTGCCACTGCACTCCAGCCTGGGCGACAGAGCGAAACTCTGTCTCAAAATAATAGTAATAATCATAATAAAATAAAATAGTTGAGATTGTGAATTAAAAAAAGCATATCTAGTTATAAATGTGCTAATGTAAGCTGCAGAAAAAAAGCAATAAAACATTAAAATGGAGCTGATAAAAGAATAAATTGAAAGCTCCATGATAATACTAATTTTCTCAAGGCATTACCAGTAAGGTTTATAATTGCATTAAATGACTGATTTTTGAGACAGATATGTATAAGATATACTTTCTGTATACATATATAGTCAATACTCTTTATAAAGAAAAATATTTTATCAGTTTTTAATATTCTCTTAATGTTGGCCTCTGTAACAATTTAAAGTCAGCACAAGATAGATTTTAAGTTCCTGTGTCTCACAGGACTTTGATAATATGATGACAACTCTGAAAGTTCTAGTCAGGAAAAAAAAAATCACACAAAAATATAAACATCTGAACCTAGGTGAAGAAATACTTATAATTCCTATTTCTTTTTCATCTTCCTCTTTTCTATTTACTTTGGACCAGTCAGTTCTAAGGAATTACTGAGATATTCCTTAAAAGGAGAAGCAAAACTCATCACAAACATAAGTGCTTGAATCTCGTTGTTTTTAAATTTATTTGATTAATGATTGCTTTCCAAAGTCATGAGTAACAGTGGCCAGCAGCATGATACTGTGCAGCCATAGTTTCATTCTTTACTAAAAGTATGACAGGATTTTGACAAAATAAAGATGATTGTGATTTATATAATAAGATGGAGGCTGACATACTTTAGCAAGAAGGAGCTGACCATTCCATTTCTGTATTTCGCCCATGATAGCAAGCAAATACTAAGGCTTAAAAGAATAAGAATAAACTATTACATACGACTTGATTTAACAGGATTATTTTGAGATTGACAAGTCTAAAATTTGTCCTGTCATAATAACTATCTTTTATAGTACATGCTGTTGAATTCATTTTGCTTCAGGAGTTTGCATTTGACTTTTTTTTTTTTTTGTAACTTCTGATTCCATATGATTCTATACCTTCCTTTCTTTCTTTCTTTCTTTCTTTCTTTCTTTCTTTCTTTCTTTCTTTCTTTCTCTCTTCTCTCTTTCTTTCTTTCTTTTTTCTTTTTTTTTTTGAGACAAAATTTCGCTCTTGTTGCCCAGGCTGGAGTGCAATGGCATGATATGGGCTCACCACAACCTCCGCCTCCAGGGTTCAAGCGATTCTCCCACCTCAGCCTCCCGAGTAGCTGGGATTACAGGCATGAGCCACCACACCAGCTAATTTTGTATTTTTAGTAGAGACGGGGTTTCTCCATGTTGGTCAGGCTGGTCTCAAACACTCGACCTCAGGTGATCCACCCGCCTCAGCCACCCAAAGTGCTGGGATTACAGGTGTGAGCCACCATGCCCAGCCAATTCTATACAATTTCTTAAATATTTTATGAGACGTGTGTGTGTGTGTCTGTGTGTGCATGTATAATTGGCTTGGAGTCAGCATTCCTAAATTCTAGGTCTAGTTTAGCTTCTACCACTTCATGATGGTATATAAATATTGCAATCTAAGAATTCTATGATTCTAATCATGTTACATAACCTTGTCTATTTCCTTGTTTATGTATGAAGATACAGTTTACCTAAGAGTGTAGTTTTGAGGCAATTATAAGTGGAAGCACTTATATAATTGAGTTATTATTTACAGTCATTCTTAACAAATATTTCTTAAGGATGAATTTCTGTGCTATTTGTTAGAATATGCATTTCACTTTCTATGTCATCATAGTTGATTACATATTATAGATGTTTGACTTAGGAAATAAAATAGTTTTTCAGGGAATATAACACATCCAGTGTTGTTAAACATTTTTATAGATAAGATTGCAACATGATAGTAGATGTGGTAGGCAGAATAATGGTCTTTTAAAGATGTGCACATCTTTCCTAATGCAGGGGAACTGCAAATAGTTATTTCCTTTGTCAAAAGACACTTTGCAGGTGTCGTTATAAGGGGTCTTGCGATAAGAAGACCATCCTATAGTATCCAGGTGGAACCAACCTAATCACCTGGGTATTTAAAAGCAGAGAACCTTTCCCACCTGAATTCAATTCAGAGGAGAGAGGATGTGATTATGGGAGAATAGTCAAAGAGATGCAAGCTTGCTGATGTAGAGGGCCAAAAGCCAATAAATGCAGGCAGCCTCTAGAAGATGGAAAGGCAATAAAACACATTCTTCCCCCAGCCTCCAGAAGGGAATGCAGCCCTGCTGACACTTTGATTTTAATCCAGTGAGTACTGTGCCAAACGTCAAGCCTATAGAACTGTAGTAAAATAAATGTTTGTTATTAGTAAGTTCATGATAATTTGATATGATAGCATTAGAAAACTAATACTTGGGAATATTAGTAAATTCAGACTAGACATGGTAGATTTTTTAAATATACCTATTTTATGTGGTAACACAAGTTTCAAATATGTTATGATATTCAGAATGTTCCACATTTATGGGCTAATGATGATTGCTCTATAGGCAAACAAAAATATTGGTACTTATTAGGTGACTAACTGATCAGATATGTTCACCTCCTATCCATTCTAAGATCTAACTGAAATAGAGGTTATACATACATATATACACACATGCAAAGGTCTTTAAGTATATTAAAACAAAGGCAATTACTGACTCCAAGAAAAATGAAACTTTGTACATATGAAAACTAGATCAAATTGAGACTACTTAGAAAAGGACAAAACAATAATTACAGTCACAAAAATGAAACAATTGAATATAAATTTATATTTATGTTGGGACAGTGGGGGATAAATTTAAAAGATAGAGAAAAGATTTTTCCATTATAGGGAAAAAAAGGTAATTTAAGGAGGTAGAACTGCTGGAGAAGCTTTAACGACAGTATAAATGTTTGTAGGGATCTATAAGGAGTGGGGATCTCAGGAAAGATAGCATTTTCAGAGTTTTATACTTGCATTAATTGGTTGCATATATCTTCAAATAATAATGCATGTTGCTTAAAAAAATATATAAAAAATAATGCCGAGAGTCCTAAAAGAGGGAACACTCCCATTTTGCTTCTTAGGTACTTCCAATTCCATGCTCCTTCTTTCGATATTAGCCTATATCATTTTTTTAAAAAATGTATGTATACCACTATCTCTTAGCTCAACAACTTTGGTCATTGGATTCCTATTATGTTTAATGGGGATTATACCTGTCCTCGTAGTTTGTTCCAGAGGTAGTCCTCTCTTACCTACACTGCAACCTATTTACAGAATATTCTGTACTAAGTTGTCCTTCACAGTATTTCATTTCTCAGCACCAGGTCTTCAGTTTTAGCTGCAGGTTATGGCTCCCTTCTTTGCTGGAGATTAAGATGTGAGAGCAGTCAGTAAGCAGCTTGCAAATGAGGCTATGTGAGGTGGCCTAGAGAGGATGTAGTAGAGGATGAAGAAGCAGCCACACGGCTGATCCTTGCTGCGCTCCAAGCACAAAGACAGAATCAGCATTTAATCAGACAAGAGAGGAACCCTGTGGATGGTGGCACCCAAGGGAACAGAGTGGTGTCAAGAATGGAGAAGTCAATTTTGTTCAGTTTGAGAGGAGAACAAAGGTGTGACATCGCTTTCACAATGAGGAGATTATATATGATTTTGGCAAGAGCAGTTTCCCTGTAGTAATCTAGCCAGTTGCCACATTTAAGTGGGTGAGAAGGGAGACTGGTGACAAGTTTCTTTTTTATTTTATTTTGAAGTTTCAGGGTACATGTGCAGGATGTGCAGGTTTGTTACATAGGTAAACGTGTGCCATGGTGGTTTACTCCACCTATCAACCCATCACCTTGGTATTAAGCCCAGTATGCATTAACTATTTTTCCTGATGCTCTCTGCCAAGCCCCTGACAGGCCCCAGTGTGTGTTGTTCCCCTCCCTGTGTCCATGTCTTCTCATTGTCAGCCCCCACTTATAAGTGAGAACATACAGTGTTTAGTTTTCTGTTCCTGTGGTAGTTTGCTGAGGATGACTTACAGCTTCATCAGTGTCTCTGCAAAAGACATGATCTCCTTCCTTTTTATGGCTGCATAGTACTCCATGGTGTGTATGTACCACATTTTCTTTATCCAGTCTATCATTGATGGGCATTTGGGTTGATTCCATGTCTTTGCTATTGTGAATAGTGCTGCAAGGAACATACATGTGCATGTATCTTTATAATAGAATGATTTCTACTCCTTTGGGTATATACTCAGTAATGGGATTGCTGGGTCAAATGGTGTTGGAAAAAGCTGAGTGTTGGGAGAAGCTGAGGCAGGGCTTGCATGTCTGACATAATGTAAGAGTCTTGGAAAATGTCTGGGGTCCAGGGTCTAAAACCCCTTGAGGCCTTTGGGAACACCAAGCTCTGTGCTAAAGGGTGGAAGGCTACCCTGATGCACCATAATCTAAGCCCAGGGCATAAAATCCATAGTGGCTTGGATAGAATCCAGGGCTCGTGGCTCTAGAATGTGTCTAGACTTGCTGGCTCCTTGTTCCTTGCTCTCCCAGGATCGATTGTATCTTGAGTTAAAAGAACCTGCTCTCCATTATCTCAAGTAGCAGAGAAACTGCTAAACCATCACAGCTGTAAATCATGTCCTTAATGCAACACGCCCTTTTGATTCCCACATTCTCACAACCTGTTTCTTTGTTGGATTACCAATAAATAGCGTGTGCTCCCAGAGCTCGGGGCCTTCTCAGCCTCTTCAGCCTCCATGAACTCGCGATGGCCCTCTCGACCCACTTTTCTCTCTCAAACTGACTTTTTCTCATTCCTTTGACTCTGCCGGACTTCCACCCCCACGACCTGGTGTTGGATCTGTTCACCCCAAGAAATGATATTTCTGGTTCTAAATCTTTGAAGAATTGCCGCACTCTTTTCCACAGTGGTTGAACTAATTCCCACCAATAGTGTAAAAGCATTCCTATTTCTCTGAAACCTCATCAGCATCTGTTGTTTCTTGAATTTTTTTATAATTGTCATTCTGACTGGCATGAGATAATATCTCATTGTGGTTTTGATTTGCATTTCTCTGATGATCAGTGATGTTAAGCTTTTCTCCATGTTTGTTGGTCACATATATGTCCTCTTTAGACAAGTGTCTGTTTATGTCCTCTACCCACTTTTGAATGGTGTTTTTTTTTTACGGAGTCTTGCTCTGTCGCCCAGGCTGGAGTGCAGTGGCGTGATCTTGGCTCACTGCAAGCTCTGCCTCCGGGGTTCACACCATTCTGCCTCAGCCTCCTGAGTAGCTGGGACTACAGGCACCCGCTACCATACCCAGCTAATTTTTTGTATTTTTAGTAGAGACGGGGTTTCACCATGTTAGCCAGGATGGTCTCGATCTCCTGACCTTATGATCTGCCCATCGCAGCCTCCCAAAGTGCTAGGATTACAGGCATGAGTCAGTGAGTCTGGCCTGTTTGTTTTTTTCTTACAAAATTGCTTAAGTTCCTTGTAGATTCTGGATAATAGACCTTTGTCAGATGGGTAGATTGTAAAAATTTTCTCCCATTCTCTAGCTTGTCTGATCACTCTGATAATGGCTTCTTTTGCTCTATGCAATACCATTCACGACATAGGCATGGCAAAGATTTTATGATGAAGTCGCCAAAAGCAATTGCAACAAAAGCAAAAATTGGCAAATGGGATCTAATTAAACTAAAGAGCTTCTGCACCAGTTTCCTTTAGTTGTACACAAGTTTACCTTGGTGTGAAACGTCAACCTAAACTTCTCTTCTGTTTTAAATTTTAGTAGCATAAAAAATAACTTGTATACTAGTTTGAACAGCTTAAAAACACATTTTTTCAAAATGAGTAATAAATATCTTGTGAGTTTTAGATGTAAGATTTAGTTAGTTTCATTTTAATTTCAAAATATGTATTTAATGTTTGCTGAGTATGTGCCACTCTCCTAGATCTTGTGGGAAATGCAGAATAGAACTGATTTATTCTAGAATATAACTTTTACTTACAAAATCACTAAAATACCTATCTAAAATTGAATGTTGATACAACAGTAATGAGGCATCTACTTAGCAAGTTGAACTTCTCTGCCTGGAGCTCCAAGTACTACATAGAACAGGAAAGAAAGAGGGGTTCCCTGGGGAGAGGAAAGAGGGAAAGACTTTAGTAACTTTTCTGTAACAACCTAAGGCTTCTTAGAGTTGGAAAAAAGTAGGTAACTGATGTATAGAAATCACCTACTATGTGTCAGATACAAAGTTTGTTGCTTTTGTGTAGTATATAATTATTTTTATAACAAATAGAGATAGTAGCTCTAATTATCCCCATTTTGCCAATACAGAAATCAAAGCTAGAAAAGGTAAAGTAACTACAAATTTGGCCAAAATACAAAGTGTTAGAACCAAACTCTGAAGGAAAAAATATGGGAACTTCTGTCACATGCCTGTAATAACCTATAATTTCCTTCCTATATGATTGCTGACAACCTGAGTCACTGTTCATCAATTAAAAACATGTCTTTGGGTATTCAAAATGCTTATATTAAAACATAGCAAATGGTGTGTGTATAACAGTTAAGCAACACACAGACAGAATTCAACCTAAGTTTTTGTGTATAAACAATTGCAATTAATATCAGTGTGCATTATTATGTTGCAAGTTGTTTAGGAAAATCTTGTAGTTATGTTTTTTAAGAGTAATATGTTTAAATTAATATTATATATTATTACTCTGCTATTTTTGAAATGAAGCAGTGAACTCTGATTAGCTCTCAGAAATTAGTCATTATATTTAGGAAAAGTCAGTAAGTTTGCCTGTTACTCATTTACAAATTAATTCTTGTTGAATATTCAAAAAATATCTAAATATAATTTAATTAATTAATTTTTATGATGGGTATTACTTAATACTCCACTGTTATGATGATAGACTTTCCTGTTGCTTTGGTAATATTGATAAATTCATTTTTAAGTATAAGTACCATTGTCTGAATTATTTTAGACTTTTTTTGTGGTTCATATTATTAGTGCATAAATGTCATCTAACATTATTTTAGAGTGGGTAGCATCCTTTCTTCTAATGACATATTAATCACTCATACAGGTTAACACACACATATTCACACCTACAGAATTATTTTTAAAAGTTATGTAATCAAAAATATGTTTCTTTAATTTCCTCTATATTATGATATATAGCATGGGAATAGAAAAAAGTACTAAAATTTTTCATTTTCTTATAACTGTTAAGTTTTCTGCCTTTTTTGGCCAGGCGCAAAAGGCAGAAAACTTAACAGTTATAAGAAAATGAAAAATTTTAGTACTGCTTTCCTGGCTCTGCGACACTATGTCTTATTCAGCATGAGATGGGTTCTGACATTCTGAGTGCCTTGTAAATATCTTATTCAGAAAACAACCTCTAAATTTTCAGTGTCATAATTTTGTGATTTAAAAAAGTCATCAGTGTTATTGATATTTCCAATTATTGTTGGTAAGCAGGTATGAGAGACAGTATGGTGTAAAAATATATCAAACCTGATGTGTTAGTTGGCTGGAGCTACAATGACAAAGTACCACAGACAGGGTGGCTAAAAAAATGAAAGAAACAAACAAACAAACAAAACTCAGAAATTTACTTTCACTGAATTTGTAATTATAATTTTATTTAACTTTAAATTTATCTAGCCACTTGTGGCTAGTGCTACTGTATTGGGCAGTAGAGATGTAGCACTGAGTTTTTTTTTTTTTTTAACTGTATCTGGGTATATCAATGGCATATGTGCTTTTATATGTTGGAGCTGGAGCTGCAAAAATATAATTTGATGCTCTGTATATTGTCTGCTATACTTTTGTTAAAGTTATTACTTTCTATATATCCAGGGCCTGTAGTTATATATATTTGTATGTGTGTGTATATATCTAGATATATACACACACATACATGATAATGAATGTTCTCACTTCCTGGTGGATAGTCACCTATCTCTTATAATCTTTGTATCAATTTTTGTCTAAAATTCTATTTGGTTTGTTATTTACATCGCTTTTCTCTAAGTTAAATGTTTTGGCACATACACCATCATATTATTTCCCATCTTTCAGGGTTGTTTTGCCTTTAGTGTACCTTTTTAAAAGGATATATACCTGTATTTTCAAAAAATTCAATCTGATAACCTCTGTCTTAAAAAGTATGATTGTTCCCTGATTCAAATGTTCTTTATATTCAGGCAAGCCAGTTGTGCGTTTGTGTGTGTGTGTGTGAATATAGCTAAAATAAAATTAAATGTCCTTATATCATTTGGCTGACATTCTCATGCTGATCATGAAAATCAATTTAGTAAGGAGAAATGGTATGCCTTAATTGATTTACCTGACTCTAAACCTATCAGCTCTTTTCTCCCTTTAGTTTGGTTCAATTTGACAAGCAGCTACGAGTAACTTGCTTGATTCTGTCAACTAAACTCACTGTTGGGCAGGCACTACCTTGCATTTTTTTTCTAGTACTACATATTGAAATTTTAAAGCAGGTTATCAAGGAGATTATAATGTGACCAACTTCTCTGGCTTAGTAGAGAATATTTTTAGTTTAAATGTTGCAGTGAGACTAAAGCCGAAATCACAAATGTTCAGTGGCATTCTGTTCAAGGGTTGAAACTGAGCCACTTGAAATAAACCGGGAAGGCAAAGCTCTACCTCTGCACTCTTAGGATCTTTGGCTAGCTTTGAGACTAAATTGACATAAGGCAGATTAATAGGAGAAAATTGTAGAGTTTATTTTACATGCATCTAGAAATCCCCACAAGAAAATGAAGACTGAAAGAAGTGGCAAAACCCAGATGTTTATACAGTAGGTTGAACAAAGTCTGGTGATAGTGGATAAGTAACTAAAATGTATGGGACAGCTAAGGAAGATAAACATTATTTTTATAAGATCTGTTTGTACAGATAGTTTTCAGCCTTGACTCACCACCTCTGGTAAGAAAAATATTTCTTCCTTGTACAGGGAGGAAAAAGAAGGTCAGACTCTCTTTTTTTCCTGCTATTTTTGAAATGCCTTATGCCAAAGTGGCTAATTTTGAGGTGGCATATTCTGCCAACGTTCGGTAGCACAGACACTCAGTATCTCAAGTATTAGAGATGACGTATGTCTAGATGGAATTTCCCAGGCAGCAGAGTCTGAAATGGAGATTTATGTGCAAGAAGAGCTCTTAGAGGGAGTAAGGGCAGCAGCACTGGGAAGATGGGGAGGCTCACTGAGTGGTGGTTGTAAAAGAGCTCTCAGTATCATGGGGAGCACTGAAACTAACATGGCTCTTGCACATTGTCTGCCATTGAGACAAGGGGGTTGTGCTTTTTCACCCCAGCATCAAGCAGTCCTTGGATATGGCTGTCCTCGGGGAAGACATGCAGATGAGGTAGCTTTCTTGGCCAGGGGAATGAGTAGGGAGGAACTAAGTTGTGAACTTTCAGGATCCAACACTTCTGGCTGGGGAAATTAATGTTTTGTTCCTGAAGGAGGATCTGAGGGTCCCATTAAAGCATCCTCCACAATCTGTTACTTAGAAGTCAGGAAGTGTATGTGTTTAATTCTTTTTATTAGGCAGTGGGATATTAAAATGAAATTACTTAAGATTTATAGTCAGAATATTTTTGTGGAAGTATAGAACTAATTTATTAAGGTTTTCATTTCATTAACGCATTTTAGTGCTTAAACAATTTCTTAACTTAAAAGTTGGAAGTATCTGAACTTATTAGAAAAAATGTCAGTAATCCTATTCATTTCTGATAAACAAATAATGTCAGAAAGAATACCCAGAGAGGTTAGTCAAAGGAATGGAAGGAGAGAAATGAATGAATGCTATCAATAAGGAAAGTATCCTAAGAATCAGATGTTAGTCATCTCAGTTGCTGACGGGAAAGTCAGGTAGGATAAAGACCAAGGAATACCCAGTAGATTCACAACCAAGTGGCTCTGGGTTCCTTTTTAGGTGAGGAACCGGGGACAGACTACGGCTTGCAAGCAGTGAAGTGACTGAATGAGTCATAAGGGAGTAAGTGTTTGTGACAATTTGAGCATTTATCAATGCTGACCAGAAAGAGCTCATTAAGAAAAAATGGAAATAATAGGAACTCAGAGGTAAAATCTCTCTTCATGGAGGAGCTGCGAAAGAGTACGTTCTGGGAAGAAGGCACAGTGTATAAAACTCAAGCAGCTCTTTGTTTCCCTGATTAAGCTCTTTTGCTAATTTAAGGGAAGAAAAAGTTAAACAACACTCTTCTTTTAATTGGGTGAGTTTAAATAAGTTTATTTAGATAATGTCATGGAATGTTAAATGTGTAACATTAACACTAAAAAGCCAAACTCACATTGTAGACTTACTGTACTTATTTATTTGTTTGTTTGTTTATATATTCCCAGCTCCATTTAGAAATCTAGATGGAAACTATTGAATTTAGCAGTTCACCTAGAAATAACAGAAACAAAAACATTTTTAAATGTGCCATTCTAGGATAAGACGGATATAGTTACAATCCCCAAGATTTGAGTTGCATTTTTTAGCTCTACACTATACATTGCTTTCATTTATTCATTTATTTATTCAACTTTAATTCAACAAATATTCTAGAGCACTTATTTTATGTAGAACTTGTTCTAAGTAATGGGTATAGGAGTAAAAAAAAATAAGTCTATTCTTGTGGGGATTCATTATAGTGGGGAAGAGAGACAATAAACAAGATATTTATGTAAAATGTGTAGTATGACATTTGGTGATCAGTGTTCTTAAGGAAGCCCAGGATTTGGGGTCAGGAAGACTTAGAATTTTAAGTTGAGTAGTCAGGGGAAGCCTTTCTGAGAAGATAAGTTCTTAGTAAAGACCTAAGGAAGATGAGACTGTTGCTTGGAGCAAAAGCATTCCAAACAGAGGAGAGTATTTAGATGGAAATATCCCGAGGTGACAGGACGATGTGAAACCCTCTGAGTACAATTGATATTTACTTGGTAGGTATTGGTCTAATCTTAGTAGGTGGATGTTGGCATGAATTTCAATTGGTCAGGGCCTGCGTTATAATCCCTGCCAAATTTTAGAATTTCATCATCACGATGAGAATTTTAACCAAAGGGGAAGCATAACCTGACATGTTTTAGCAAAATCACTCTTGCTGCATGTTGAGAAGATAGTGAAAGCATCAAAAATAAAAGCAAAGAAATGAGGTTATTGCAGGCACCCAGGCAAAAGAGGATTATGGATTGAACTTGGGTGTTAGAAGTGCAGGGGTGAGAAATGGTCACATTCTGGATGTATTTTAAAGGTAAAGGCCACACAAACTGCCCACAGAGAGGATGTGGGTATGAGAGAAAGTGATGAGTCATGAATGCCTCTAAGGGTTTTGGCCCAAGCCACTGGAAGAATGAAGGTGACGTTAACTGAGATGAGAAAGACAACGGGAAAAGTAGGTCTGGGAAAATCATCAGGACTGTGGACGTGTTAAATTTGAGATGGAGATTAGTCATCCAAGTGAGTTCGTGAGTATAAATCTGGGGTTTTAGGGGATATAGCAAAAATGTTAAAGAGTCTTCAGTCTGTGGGTGGTATTTAAAGCCAAGAGACTATTTGAAGTTACAAAGGGAATGAGTATAGATAGAAAAGACAAGAAGTCCAGGGACTGAGCCCTGGAGCACTCTAAAATTAAGAGTTAGAGAGGAAGAGGAAGAGCCTGCTAAGAAGGAATGGCTAGAGAAGGAGGAGGGAAATCAAAGAAAATGTGTATTGGAAACCAAGTAAAGAAAATGTTTCACAGAGTAGACAGCATTCAGGTGTCTAATGCTGCTCATTGGTCAAGTAAGAAGATGACTAAGATTTGACATTTGTATTTAGCAGTGTTTTTGATTTCAAGAATTCCCTTCATTTTCCCCTGTGATCATGTAAAAAGCAGGCCTGTGCATGTGTCCTTTTATAGTACAGAAATTCTTGCATTTTAATCCCTAATGTTCATTAAGCTTGTGTAGTTTTGTTAATTTCAGAATTCAACCTGAATTCCAAATTGTATTAGCAATCATTTTGACAAATATTTAAATGCTGATTTGATCTACAAATTTAATATTGAAAATTATACAGAATCTGAAAAGCAATACTATTATTTCTTCATTTTTGTTCAACTCAGTCCTGCTGATGATGATCTGGAGATAGCTGCAGAGAAGACCAACACCTTTGGAAGAGAAATACCCACATCTTACTTTCTTAATAATAATAATTTCACATTTCTTATTACATCCAAAAATAAGCTCTCATTCTTGTATAAAGAATCCACGTAGCACATTTTTCTTTAGAAATTAGATTACTATATATTCTTTATGAAAATAAGGCAAGTGGATAAATACAGCCTTAGCTCAATAGAACGTATGCATCTATTACACCATTCAACAATATTATTATACAAATAATCACCAACCCAAAGTCTCTACATCTCCCATTATGTGGCTGTCTTCCTCTCTAATTGCCAGGGTTATTTTCTGGTCACAAGCATTTCAGGTAGAGAATTGTTTTTAGAAGAGCACCAATAGATTTTTATCTAAACCATGAAAGAGGTTTTTACCTAGTAGACTTCTGCACTAGCATTGCTGAGATACTGTGTCTGGCCCAAAGGCTGGGCAGAATTCCAGTTCAGCTTAAAACCCCAGTGGGGAGAGTAGGTACATACAGGCTGCCTCTCTGGGAACTTTGAATGCTGAACAGCTGAGGATCAGCCTAATTGATTCCAACCTGAGGTGCAGAGCCTTATTTTATGAGGGCAAAGGAAAAACCATGAGAGGAGAAATAACTGTATCCAAAACCTTCAGAAAGAACAAATAAACCCTGCATTATTCCATTTATCCTATTGCCCCATTTTACCTAATAAGTTATAAAGTATACAAAAAGTAAAATTATGGTTCCCTTATATAAAGACTGCAACTAAATATATAATGTGTTCAAAGCCTGGTGAAAGTTTAATAAAATAAAAAAGCAGCAAACACAGAGTATATGCTAAATATATTGTCTTGATTCATAGTGTAACTGTCTACTGAATTCCTCAGTATAGGCTTGATAAGACCTTAAGCACTGCATATCAGCGTGTACTGCAAGATTTATTGCTGAATAGTCTTTTTATACTTTAGAGAGTATTTTATTTATTTCATTTTCCATTAATAAATCTTCTGCTCTTTCACATGGACATCTATGACTTTTTCTTTTAAAATAATGACAGGCTCTATGACTCCCTCTCTTCCCTCTAAACCTATAGAATGGGGAAAGTGTAGCAAGCTAAAGCACATATTGGTTTTTGTGAAAATGTATGTTATCACAAAATTAAAACATTTAAAAAATCCTTAACTGCAGTCTACTGCCTGTGCTATTCTCAGGAGAGTGTGATGCACAAAGCCAAAGCTCAGGAATATTTATGCAGCTTGACTATAGAGTTCACTGTAAGCCTAGAGCTAAAGCAAAAATTTAAAGATACAGGACAAGAGTTTCATCTTAGGTGAATCCGTGAAAAAAATTCCCATGGAATTATATAGGTTGAGATTCTGGCTGCCAGCAATAATGTTCAAACAGGCAAAAGGAACTACACGTATAATATAATTTCAGTTCTGTGCTCTGCATGTTTCCCCATTTCCATATAAAGCACTGGCACTGAAATTAATCAGTGCCACTGGATCCCTCATGCCACTGACAGAATAGTCACCCTGACACTTTCTCTGTAAAGACTTTCTATCTGAGGCCTTCCACAGCCCATCACTTCCCTTCATCAAATTTATGGTGAAAGCAGCCACTATCACTGAAAGTGCAGCAATGCATGCCAAGTGTAACCAAACGTATTAGTAACTACATGTGAATTTATTTTCGGGAACCTAGAAGCCCAAGTCTGACATAAGATAACCTTTTTATTATGGTTTCCTTTCATGAATCTATCTTGTCTCATGTAAGTAAGAACATTAATTTTATAATATCCTACAGACAAAGTATTTTGGTTCACTCATCTGGCCATTTATTGCATATCTATTGCTATTATACGTGCCAGACACTGTGCTAGGCGTGAGCAATGTAAAACCCTCTAAGACATGGTTCCTGCTTTCTAACTAGTAATGCTTCTTAAATATGAGATACTGTAGCTCCCAACTGGCTTCAGATTAGCCAATCTATACGTAGGCAAAGTAGCGTTTGAAGGCTAGATAAATATCATTCACACAAACATGTAGTATAGATTTGCATACACACCTATTTCTGTTGGAATTAGAAAATTTAAATTTAGTTTACTTAATTAATGATAGCATTTTATCAGTAAGCTTTTCCTTAGAATCAATGAATATTAAAAGTGCAATTCAGGTTATGTAAGCGTTCATGATTTTTTGACACTTAAAAGGGGCCCACTTATTCAAGAACATTCAAGTTTACTGTTATGCATATTTATGTATATGATTCAAATATACTCTAATCATAGTGCTATTTAACACAGAATAACTTACACATGCCTTTAGAAACACTCTTGTAGGTATTGACTTCTTGTGACAGATGTTTGTTTTGTTTGTTAAACTAATCTTCAGCCCATCACAGAGCATTCTCTGGTACACAGAATGTTACTGAAAATGATAGTTTTTATAGATTTTCCCCATTGTTTTCTGGATGCTGAATGTTACTTAACTACAAATTAAAAAAATGCCTTTTAAGAAGTAATGGGATAGAATTTTCTTTTTTATGCTGAAAACAAAGATAGCTTTCCAGCAGTTTGCTGCAGGGTCCATTTCCAAGTATGATCTTTGGTCTTTGAATTCCTCAAATCTTTTGTTTTTACTGCATCACTTTTAATTATGAGGTTAGGACAAAAGTATTTACAGATTTTTGGAAATTAACATTATCATTATTTCAAGCAGAAACATTACTTAGTCAAAAGCAACAAAAACATAAAAGTAATCATGTAACCCTACCACTAGTTTCCTTGGAAATATCAATATCATGAGATCGATTATAAGCAATTATTGCAGCCGAGATTTTTTGGACAGTGATGATGGCCTGTGTAGCATGCTAGGTGCTGGTGATAAAGTCAGGAAGAATGGGCCTTCATCCTTAAAGATTTCATGGTCTGGAGGCACAGGGGACCATTAAATAGGACAAGTGCATGGGCATAGCAGCCAAGCCGTAGGAGAAATGTCATGGGGCTTCTGGGAGGCATTACTGCACCACTCATGGGTGCCAAAGAAGACAACTGGGACTTGGAAAAGTCAGTTCACAGTGAAGAGATAAAGACTGAAAGGAGCTAAGAGTAGAATAACCATACACATATAGAATATTTGCAAATATTGACAATGCATTTTGTTTTAAAAATAGGCAAATTAAACAACCAAAATGGCTAGTGAATGCGACAAATCACAGACACGTACATTAAAAAGACCTGGGGAAAAAATGAATAGTAATGAGGGTGGGGATTCTTGGCAAAGGTGCACAAAGCCAAGAAGTAAAGATGTGAGGTGCCATGATGGTGTTGAGAGTGGAGGTGGAAGGAAGTGAATAGGTACCAGGATGTTTTAGGAGGTAGAATATGAAAAGGATTTGGTGATAGATTGAACTCTGGGAATGAGAGGAAGGGGCTTCTCTACCTAGTCCTGTACAACTGGATGAGTGGTGTGCTTTTCACTGAAAAGTTTTGCGGGGGGTGGTTTGAGGGAGCTTATGTTCAATTTTGAACATAATAAACTTGTGATGTCATAGAGACGCATGACTTAAGATACCTAGTGGGCAAACAAAACAAAGAAAAAACTTACAGAGGAGTAGAAAGAAAACTAGGAATATATGCTAGGACACAAGGAATATATGTAAAAGATTACTTTTTTCCAGAAGAGATAATGCACTGTAGTACCCAGTGATGATGAGAGATTGAGGAAGATTTGTGAATTATAAGTAGTTGTGTTCAATATGTTTAGAAATGTGGACAGGGATTTGTGTGCTGTTCTAAATAATTGAGGGGATTGTTGCAAACTCAGTGTTGCACCGCTGAAGGTTTTTAAGCTGTAGACTGGTTTCATTTAAAATGGCCTCTGAAGGAAAACCTAGAGTCACACTTTGCTTTAAAAATAGAAGTCTTTAAAGATACCTCAGCAAATCCAGAGTTATCCTAGTTTTGTTCTTATGGAAAAAAGTGAAGTTAGGGTGAAGAAAATTGTGCTTTTAAAAAGACAGCAGTCAACCATAATCACAGGAGTTTCTGAACCTAACTCATAAACATGAATAATTAACTGATCTTATAATTATTATAATGATTATCACCATGATGTTATGATTATTGTATCATCAGCAGCCATCTATTAAATACCAATATGGGATGGCACAATTGGGAATAAACTGTAGCCTTGCTTAGTGGACATTTATAGTCAGCTCTTTCATATGTTTCTTATGCTGTATATCTGCTCTTATATATGAATACTGAACACACCAGCCCAATATAAACTTTACTAGCTTACCTTCTTTCACAGTAACGTTGGTTAAAAAAAAAGATGCATTTTATTTATACCCTTTTATATTTCCTACGTTAACATTTGATCAGGTAATTTCAAGAACAAATCAAATGATAAAATGTGATCTCTCTGTACTAGTTTTTTCAAAAAGTGTGTGAAACAGACTGAAAAAGAAATAACAATTACTGAATATTAATATTATATACTTAATTACATATTTCAACTTCCTTAAAGTAAAAAAAAGAAAGCTGAACAGAAATCAGAGAAATGCCAACTAAAACAATGCATTGATATGATACTATCCTCATTGATTCACAGATAATAAAAAGCTGGGATATGAGCAGTAGAGACTTTAACCCACTGGTGGTGGGAATATAAGTAGATACCACTGCTTGAGAAACAGTTTGAGAGTAGTTTAGCAAATACACATCGTTTGATGCAGCTACTTTATCTGTAGGTACATATCCAAAATAAATTTTTGGTCAGGGTACAAGGAAAAATATATTAAAATGTAATTGTAAAAAACAGGAAAAACTTCAATCCCAAATATCCGTAAACAGGAGAATGAAGAAATAAATTATGGTAGATTTATACAATAAAATGCTATAAAGCAACTAAAGTGTATGAATTGAAGTTTTCTGGGTAAAACGGATAAATTTCAAAAACACTGTTTCAGGAAAAAAAGCAACATATAGAAGGAAAGTTGATAAAATATGTAAAATTTAGAGAGTAAAGTAGACCTCTAGATTGTTTTAAAAGTACAAATCATGCATTCATATTATAAATATAAAAAATTGCATTAGTGGCTTCTGAAGAAGGTGCAAGAGGAAAGAATGGAATAAAAGAGGGGTGCACACAGACTTACAACTGTATCTTTAATGTTTTGTTTCTTTAAAAAATATGAGGCTGGGCGCGGTGGCTCACTCCTGTAATCCCAGCACTTTGGGAGGCTGAGATGGACAAATCACAAGGTCAGGAGTTCAAGACCAGCCTGGCCAACATGGTGAAACCCCGTCTCTACTAAAAATGCAAAAAAAAAAAAAAAATTAGCTGGTTGTAGTGGCCAGCACCTGTAATCCCAGCTACTTGGGAGGCTGAGGCAGGACAATCGCTTGAACCCGGGAGGTGGAGGTTGCAGTGAGCCGAGATCGCGCCACTGCACTTGAGTCCAGGTGACGGAGTGAGACTCCGCATCAAAAAAAAAAAAAAAAGAAAAGTGAAATAAAAGTTGAATATGCTGAAATCTGGCAGTTAGGTGGTAGATACATGGGTGTTCATCATACTATTCTTCATAATTCTTTGTACTCTTCAAATATCTCATAATTTAAAATAGGTATTTGGACTGCCTGGGGTTATAGTTTATTATTAGCAGAGCCAGGATTAGATTAGAGAGCATCTGGTTGTCATAATCAGAAGAGAACAAGCTGGAGTCAAGAGTATACACACAACTGCCCATGCAGAAAAAGACAAAATGTGTACTTGCCATTTCCACACTGTGATGACAGATGTCACCTACAAACCATATTAACAGCTAACATTTTTAAGCACTGATTAGATGCTTTGCTGAGTGTTTCATGTGGATTATGGCATTAGGATAAAATGGGAACATGAGTCAGATTTAAGCGAGATCTAAAATGCACTATAGTGGAGTGCCCATTACTGAAAGGGACTGTGGGTTGCAAAAGGCATTCAAAAGGTAAATGAATAATGTGTTTGGGCTTGAAGTGATGTCAGACATGATAGAACCCACATTTCTCCATTTGCAGTCAAATTATTATTCTACTTTAAACTGATTTAGACAGTAATCTATGAATAAAATATCAGAAATTATGAAAGTCATGTTTTGAATTCTGTTGATCACAGTAAAGGTAAGAAATAGTCAGAATTGAATGAGAACAAATTGGTAAGAAAAAGAGAATGCATTAGACTTCAGAAAACTTATAAGATTCCTTAAATAGGTCATGGAAAACTTGTAGTTGATAATAATAATGGTCATTTATTGAACATTTAATATGTGCCAACCACTCTTCTCAGGGCTTTGCAAACATTAACTTATTTAATTTTCACAACGATCCTGTGAATTAGATGCCAAGATTTTTATTTCCTTTTTTTTTTTTTTTTTTTGACAGAGCCTTTGTCTGTTGCCCAGGCTGGAGTGCAGGGGGTGATCTTCATTCACTGTAGCTTCAAACTCATGGGCTCAAGCAGTCCTCCTACCTAAGCCCTCATCCTCCTGTGTAGCTGGGACTATGGGCATGCACCAGCACACCTGGGTATTTTTTAAAATTCTTTGTAGAGATAGAGTCTCACCATGTTGCCCAGAACTCCTGGGCTCAAGCCATCCTACTGTGTCAGCTTCCCAAAGTGTTGAGATTTCAAGCGTGAACCACCACACCTGGCCTAGGTTTTTCTCCTTTACAGAAGTGATCACCAAAGTATAGATCTTCAGTGACTTTTCCAAACTTACAAAACTAGTCTATGATAAAGACAGAATGCCAGGGCTCACATTCTTAACCACAGTGCAGTGCCTACAGTCGTGGGATGGAAACGTGATTTTGAAAAATATATTCACAGATAGTGGCTCACAAGAAAGAAGTAAAGGCAACATCATACTTAATAGCCATAAGAATACTGTCTGATAAGAAAAACATACATATAGGTAGAGTAACTGTACAGAAAACACTGTAGACATGCTGGATCATTAGAATATACTAGTAAAATAGTCACCATTGAATGAATGCTGCTAGAAATCATTATCTGATTTAATTATATCCATTTCAAGGAGATGAAACTGAAGGCAGTACCAGTCATGGCCTGGGGGATGGGCACTCGTATTCTAAATGACACTCATTTCTACTCAGTGAAGTTAAAGGGAAGGGAAGGACAATGAGGGATATGATTCCTGGGGCATCACAAGGAAACAATTCTTTGCTAGGCATTTTGTAGAAAGCAAAGATGTAGAAACATTACATTTTGCCTCTCTCTTGCTCAGCCATTGCCCTTTGGTGGATACAAGTCACGTGGGAAGAGTGAAAAGCAAATGTGGCCAAAGCATCAAGCACCATAAAGCAAAGGAAATGTTCAGTTTTCAGTCTTCTGTGAAAACTGGACAGCATCAATTCATGAGCAGTGGTACATTAAATAGTGGCAAAGAGACCCCAGGGATTAAGTACTGGGTGTATCAGTCCATTGGCAATGAAGGAATGCTTATTTTAGTACAGAATTCCTGGGTGTCTGGAGTGAATGTGCAGCAGTAAAATGTTCAAACAATTTTGGAACGGAAGCTGGGAAAGGGAAAGTGTCAGCAGAGAGGGCAGAAGAAATATCTTATCGAAGCTTCTGCCCTGTGATTTCACTCTGAGAAGTGGGTCATGGTAGTAAGAAGAGGACAAGAAAGAGTGATAGCAAAGGGCAAAGCTCTTTTTAAGACCAAGGCATCCATCCAAATTAGAACCTGAGAAGCAAGGTAACAAACAGCAAAGTATTATTATTCAAAGTAAATAGTAGCTTTGTCTACAAATTAAAATGGAACAGTTTTAAGATATGTACATCATAGCATAATCTGTTCATAAAGCTTCAGCTATTTTGGGTTTAGCCAATACAGTGATTACAATCTTGGTAAGTACTATTGTGTACACACCAAAAATGTATCTGTAGAATGCAGATTACAGTATTTATGCCAATCTAGATGGCAGGACTCCCATAAGTAAATATAAGTAAACAGTTTTTAGCATGTCACTGGGATGTTGAGAAAACTTCTCTAGGAGAGTACAGGATTTATTTTTATTGATTGGGCTTACTAATAGTTAAGACACTACTTTGATATGATTACCCACATATATTTGAATTACCCCTGCTTCCTGGAGGGAGTTGGACTTAATGACCTTTGTAATATGGCAGCCTTTGAATAAATTTTCTTTCATGAAAAAGGATAAGGGAGGTAGGAAATTTATAGCCATTGATACCTATTGTACACCAGGAATTGTACCAGTTACTTTACGTGCATTATCATTTTCCCAAGGTAACAAGGCTAAAAGTAGTAAATCTAGGGGAGGGGGTGGTGAAAAAATATTGATATGGCTCCTAAAGCCTGTATCCCTTAAATTATACCACACTCTTCTTTGTGTGGTCTCAAGAACAGCAGGAAACATGAGTAGGGACAATCTTTAGCCACTCCATGTCAGAAATATGAAAGAGAACAGGAGGAGTCAGGATGGGGAATCCTTGGTCCTCTGGGAGAGGAGTCAGCACATCCACATTTACCTAAGCAAGGGCAATTCAGCAGGGTAAATGTGTTATGCGTTGGCAATCTGCACTATTCTTTTTCATTACATGGAGAAAAGTTTGTTCTTCTCAAGATTAGGTTAGAATCTAAGAAGTAACAGTGGACCCACACGAAATATGTTATTATTTCCTTTTTTCAATATGGGGGCATGTCAGACATTTTTTCTATACCTGATATAATATTGGGCACGTGGTAGGTCCTCAACATGCTGATTTGTGTTGCAAGAATGAAAATGAGAAGATCAGAAGATCAGAGTTTTTAGCTATTGCCGCATAGTGTGGAAGTTTGAGGAAGTATTTACTCATCTGATTCTGTAGAAGCCCAAATAATTTTTGAGTCTCTACTTCATGCCAGGTTTGATGCTAGAAAAACAAAAACAAATATTCTCTCTATGTATGTTCAAGTTCATCTACTATATTTAGTAACAGATGCCGTGATTTGGAGGAATTAATGAAATATACAGTGAAACACAAGAGAGGAATAGACAGTCTGTAATGTTATGTTTTCATTCTTTTCCATATGTTGTTTGAAATGCTCTACTCTTCCATCTACTGTTGGTTCATACGTAAACTCTTATTCATCCTTAAAATCTTTCTTAGACATTCACCTTTTTGTCTGTTTGCGTCTAACTTTCCATTTATAAAATAGAGACAACAGACTAGACTATGTGATTGATATGAGCTGTGACTTAAAAAAAGATATTTGCATAACCACTTTGAGTTATTTGGGGAAAATATGGTACACACAAACTGGTTTTATTAGATTTCCAGTGACATGGATGGAGAAATTAAAAGGTTGAATCTTCAGGGATTGTATGTTGGGGTATACTACAGTAAAAGGACTTTCATAATTTCCAATAATTACATTATCATGTGAATTAACTTTCAAAAAAGGGGGTTATTTCCTGTATTGAAAAGGATTTCTACATTAAAAGAATCAATTTTAATTTGATTTTTATTAGCTCAATTTTTTGAGAAAAATATTTTACAAAGCCCCTGTGTAAATGATATAAATTTATAATATATATCTATGATAAGTTGCTATTTCACTATGTGAGGCAAAGGTAGGTACTTAAAATATATGTTGAGTGAATGAATCAATGAAAAGTTATGGCACTCATACTGAATTATGTCTTATAAATGTTAGGCAGTAAACAGTATATTTCAAATACTGATCTTAACAACTGGTGTAGCTACACAAATGTGTAGCTACACAAGTAGGCAAATGGTAATATTTTTATAAACAAATGCAGTTCTTAATATAATATAAAATAGCGAATAATCAATATCTTATTTGGGCTGCTGTAACAAAATAATATAGACTGGGTGGCTTATTAGAAAACAGAAATTTATTTTTCACAGTATTGGAGGCTGGAAGTCCAAGTTCAAGGTGCTGGCAGATTTTGTGTCTGTGAGGGTCTGCTTCCTCTCTTCTGGGTATAACCTCACATAGCAGAGAGGGCAAGGAAGTTTCTGGGGTCTCTATTATAAGGACACTAATCACGGCCTAAAAGCCCCACCTCTTAATACCATCGCCTTGGAGGTTAAAATTTCAATATATGGATCTTGAGGGGATGTAAAGATTCCATTCATTGCAGCCAATAATTAAAATGTTTAAGCAAAAAGTGACATCAGCTTTTTAACTTTTAAAATGGTTTACTTTATGTAATAAGTAGCATTTTATAGACTACTGGTGTTAAGGGGCTAAGATTACAGAATACCAATGTAGTGATTATTATGGGTAATATGTTTGAAACGTTTAAATGGTTAAAAAGATGCCTGATGTCGTTTAGTTATTCTTTGAGTGTGCTATATATAACTAAAAATACTTGACATGTACATAAAGTCAATAAGTAAGTATATCGTCGGCAGGCGTGTTGTCTCAAGCCTGTAATCCCAGCACTTTGGGAGGCCGAGGCGGGTGGATCTCGAGGTCAGGAGTTTGAGACCAGCCTGGCCAACATGGTGAAACCGCATCTCTACTAAAAATACAAAAAAATAAAAAAATAGCCGGGTGTGGTGGTGTGCACCTGTAATTCCAGCTACTCCAGAGTCTGAGGCAGGAGAATTGCTTAAACCGGGGAGGGAGAGGTTGCAGTGAGCCAAGATCACGCCACTACACTCCAGCTTGGGTGACAGAGCAAGACTCCATCTCAATAAAAAAAAAAAAAAAGTATATAATCAAAGCAATGGCAAGAGAAAATAAAGACACTACACTCCAGCTTGGGTGACAGAGCAAGACTCCATCTCAATAAAAAAAAAAAAAAAGTATATAATCAAAGCAATGGCAAGAGAAAATAAAGACATTGGTAATCTAAATAAACAGATCAAAAAGCAAATGCTTGAGTATTGACAGATTATGAAGGAAATGATTAAAAGTTACAGAAAAACAATTACAGAATGGTTAGAGATTAAGTACTGTATATGGGGAAAGTTAACCAGAGCTGACAATTCTGAAAGCACATCTTGAATTTGTGTTCAAAATTTACAATCATCTAAAAAATGTAAATATTTTAAAAAATTCATCTGACTATAAGTTTAGGCACACTCTCACACCAGTCTTCTAAAACTGGATTGCAACAAGAGGGCCGTATTTCTCATTTGGGGATTTTCTGTGTAATTTTAAGAAAACTGAAGTTCTACATACAAATGTATGTGAATAAGCAGCCAACAAAAGAATGAGATAAGATAGGATGAGATGGCAAAGAGCAGCCCAAAAGGCCCAGAAAGGTGTGTAGGAAGGAAAACAGTGGATGACTCCAGAGTGGCTTTGCAAGACTCAGGACAGTAAGAAAATGAGATCCCAGCAACACAAGCAGAATATTTACTGGATAGTCGTGCAATGAAAAATGTAAACTAGAAAATCTCCCTGCAGCAAATGTATAAATCCAGTGAATAAAAGCAGTTCAGCCTTTCCATAATGAGACCCTGAACTAGTGTTAATAGACCTATGTGACAAGAAAAATGTTGATGCTCAACATTTACTTTTGCATTTTACCTATCAGGTCTTTGTTTTGGAGCATGCATTTGTCAAAATCATCCACTTCCTCCCTCTAGGGACTCAGTTAATATGGTTGCCTAGTTGTTGCAATCCTTTCGTATCCACTGTCTGTGAATAATGATGCTTCTTTAATCACTTATTTGAGCTACAAGTATTCTAGATTATCACCTCTTTCGCTTGCCTTAAGAATAAAGCTAAAGAACTCCCAGAGAGTTCTTTTAAGATCTAGCACAGATATCCCACACTAAAACCAATTCAGTTGGAAATAAGAGAAAAATAGCCAGTGGAAATTCAGTTTGTAAATGAGACCAACAAATTATAACTTATACATAATTGAGATTGATTGCCAAGGGAATGTTAATACATTTTATATAGCTACCTCTAATTTCCTTCTTGTGCTGCTAAAAGAACAAACTATTTTAAATAGGAGTGGTTTAGGTAAGAAATCAAAAACTGGTACAAGATATTTGTGATAATCAATTATTTTGCACATTTGACAATAAACATGTTCTACTATATGCAAACTGGAAAATGGATTTCGTGACATTCTCATATTTGTGGCTTAGCAGATAGGAGAAATAGTATGGAACTTGACTCACTGAAACTGGTTTCTAGTCTTGCCTTAGCACTACAACCACAGTTTTTTCCACCCTTAACAGAAGAATAACTATGGAGTAGGTGGTTTGGTACAGTAAAAACACCAACAAACTAACAAACACTGATTTAGGGATCTGGAGATTAAGATTCCAATCCAAAAATGTGCCGCCATCTGGCTGTGTGACTTGTCACTACATTTCTAGACCTCCTTTTAAACTTTTAAAGAGCAAAGAAGTCATGAAGAATACAGTCTCTGGGGTCCTTTTTGTCTCTGAAATTTTATGAGTATACCTTATACTAAACCAAAGGGTTATTCTGTGAGACTGGCAGTAAAATATACGTTTGTGAGCATACACTGAAAGAATTAAATTGCTATAAAATGCAATGAATTCTTTATTATTACCTCTCTGATGACTACTGTGCTCAGAAGGTCTTCTGTCTATGTATGTGCGTGTGTGTGTGTGTGTGTGTGTGTGTGTGTGTGTGTGTAGTTATCACTGTTTTTGGTGTTTCCAAAAATCAGTCATTTGTTCTGATAGCCAGAAATTTTTCTATGTCCATTTACCACCTTTTTAAGTAAAAACTAACATTAAAAAATTGTTCCACATTTTACTAAAATAAAATTAGCAATAATATCCTTAAAATAGATTTCATATGCTGGTTTTATATTTTCTGATGAATAGTGAAAGAAATACATAAAGCATTTTTTCAACTACTTAAAATCATCTCAATATTTGTGAAAATTGGTCTAGAATGTTACGGGGAAATAGTGACAATAGAGAGGTTAAATGTTGAGAAGTAAAAATGATATTAAAACATATTAGGGCCTGGTGCGATATTAGGCCTGTGATCCCAGCACTTTTGGAGGCCAAGGTGGGAGGATTGCTTGAGTCCAGGAGTTTAAGACCAGCCTGAGGCTGGGCGCAGTGGCTCATGCCTGTAATCCCAGCACTTTGGGAGGCCGAGGCAGGCGGATCACGAGGTCAGGAGATCGAGACCATCCTGGCTAACACGGTGAAGCCCCGTCTCTACTAAAAATACAAAAAAAAAAAAATTAGCCTGGCGAGGTGTCGGGCGCCTGTAGTCCCAGCTACGCGGGAGGCTGAGGCAGGAGAATGGCGTGAACCCCGGGGGGCGGAGCCTGCAGTGAGCCGAGATTGCGCCACTGCACTCCAGCCTGGGTGAAAGAGCGAGACTCCGTCTCAAAAAAAAAAAAAAAAAAAAAAAAAGACCAGCCTGAGCAACATAGTGAGACCCTGTCTTTACAAAAAATTTAAAAAATTATCTGGGCGTGGTGGGCATACCTGTAGTGCTACCTACTTGGGAAGCTAAGGAGAATCACTTGAGCCTGGAAGTTCGAGGCTGCAGTGAGCCATGATTGCACCACTGAACTCCATCCTGGGTGACAGAGCAAGACGCTGTCTTTAAAAGAAATAAAAAATAAATAAAATATTTTAGGATGCTCAAATTCAAATAGCGCTTTTCAAATCAGAACTATAACAACTGGAGAAAAAGCAGATGGACAAAGACAGTGGAAAAATAGGTTAGATCATCCCCACGTGTTGTCAAAATCTTGACAGAATATTGACAACAAGGCATAGATGTACACACTGGGAAGAATATTAACAAGTACTGGGGTTATAATAAAGAATTGTGCAGGTGTCAAACAAGGTGGCTTAACTCCTTCTCATATTATAAAGGTATATAAATACAAGGAGATAGATATATAGAACTATTTAGAGGCGTGAAAGAATCCAGCACCATGGGAAGTAGACAAACCATGGTGCTGATTTCACCGTGTGTGAGGAGTGTGGTAGAAACATTGATGAAGTGAAAATAGACATTAAAAGGGACATTTGCCTAGAGACTGTAAAACAAAAGATATGTGGTTGAGAAGTTTTAGGCCACTGTGGCAATGCTGTGTTTCTCACTATTCAAGTAGATTTCATGGGTTTATTTAAGACCTAAGTAACATTTATTTTACGTGCGAGGCATTGTAAAAACATTTTTATGAATATTAACTTCTTTAATGCCCACCACCACCTTATCAGGCAGACGCTGTTATTATCCCCACTTTTTACACGTGGGAGCAAAACATGAAGAGATTAAGTGACTTAAGTATGTGGGAAAGCTAGGTATGAACCCAGGAGTCTGACAGAGTTCATTATTAGCAGATTCATGTTGCTCTGCCTAAGGAGAGCAGAGCAATTGTTCTGAAGGAAATCCCTTTCTCTTTGGCAGAGTGATTGATTCAAGAACTCAGGCTTAGGACCATTAACGCCCTAAAGATAGGAATTGGATCAGGAATCTGGCATTGTACATTGAGGGCCGAAATGTAGTGAGGGAAAAATTTCCAATTCTTTTGGAAAAGAAATTTCCTTGCTCTTACTGAAGGATGCTTATTACTCTCTGACTTCTTCTGGATATCATGGGGTTTGGATGTGAATCTGTAATTACTGCTTTTGTCTTTTTAATCTTGTATGAAAAATGCCTCTGATCCTAACTAGATACTGGAGACAAGCAAAGCTGAGAAAAACTGTAGAGAAACAGAGGTTGAGACACTGGCCACTCCCAAGTCAATATATTTCTGAAATAATACAACAACACTGACACAATGTGGCATCCGTACATTCCATTTTCTTTAGGAAATATTAATCAAGACATCCATTGTGGCAGCTTCCAGGAAAAAAAAATAATTCATACTTCCATTTCATATTTGCAAAGATAATTAGGATTTTTATAGTGCTGTTTTAAAAATGTGTTCAGATAACAATTACAACTTCTCTCCAGCTGTCTAAATTCAGGTTCTTTTGGGTTTCAAAGCAACTGGCACCCTAGCATAGAATATCAGATAGCTCAATAAGCCTGGTGTTGAATTATACCATTTATGAGTTGTATTTATTAGACAAAATTCTAAACCTCTTAAACTACATTCTCACTTGTGAAATGCTGATATTAAGGCCAACCTCATGTTTATTTTGCATATTAAATGAATTATATATGTGTGTATCTATACCTACATATATATATATGTGTAGTTACTAGATACGCTTCCTGGTACATAGGAAATATTCAATAAATTGCTTATTAATATCAACAAATTTTTGAAAACTAAGTTAAAACCTTAGACTTGAAAAAGAACTTTCGCATATATTTTTATCTTTATGACAATTAGGTGGAGGTTGGTGAGGTATTTATAATTATAATATATAATTATTTTTATCTTATACATTGGGACAATGAAGTTAAAGAAATTATTTTGCTTTGGAAAATTTACCTAGGTAGTAACTAGAAAATTTTAAAATTTCAATTGATCTCATCAGTTTCTAGATTTTTAAGCCCTTATAGAAAAACACTGTGTTTAGATTCAAAAATATAAATAATTATATTTCCTTCTTCACATTAACAAATAAAGAAGTTACAAGAAAGCCGATGAAGGCTAACCTAAGTGTGAGCGTTGTTATTGCATATGCTCGCATGCCTCTTGAGCTTTTAACTCCACATTTTTAATCAATACATTGTCAATAGTTCCACATTTTCTTCCTGTAAAAGAACAAAACAAAACTTTTTAAAATTAAGCTAAGAAGAAGAAAAGCTCCAAGAAAACCTTCTGAGAAAAAAGCAGTAACTATCCAAAACAGAATCATTCCACAGTTGAGGATGTGGTCTGTAATTCCTTTGACTGCTATCAATTTATGCCATCCTGCCTGAGGAGTTTTTATATTGACCCTGGAAATGCTTTTAGATTTTATCATGCCAATAAAGTTACTAAAATTGAATTTTATTCCTAATGGTATTGGATTGTAGCTGATTTAGTAATTAAGTAATTACTTGAAAAAGCATGAAACATAATTTCATTAATCAAAGTGAAAAACTTGATAAGGGGTTTTAAGTGAACATAAAATAGATTTTCTTTTCCAGAGGTAAAGTAAATTTCAGTAGCTTACAAGCTTACAACATATCAGTGACCGGTGGCTTCATGGGGACAACCCAAGGCACATAAATCATTTATAAGGGATCCTCTGAACATCAGCATTAATTTTCCTTCTGCAATAGACTAAGTCTCTCCTTTATTTTGTATTTATTTATTTATTTATTTATTTTATTTATTTATTTATTTTGTAGAGACAGAGTCTTGCTCTGTCGCCCAGACTGGAGTGCAGTGGCGCAATCTTGGCTCACTGCAAACTCCGCCTCCCGGGTTCACGCCATTCTCCTGCCTCAGCCTCCCGAGTAGCTGGGACTACAGGCGCCCACCACCACACCTGGCTAATTTTTTGTATTTTTAGTGGAGACAGGGTTTCACCGTATTAGCCGGGTCTCTCCTTTATTTTAAGTGATAGTTAAAGGGGCATTCTAATTTCATATTACAATACTTATTAATAATGTGGTATTTTCAAATAGGGTCAATTAGGTCTATTTCTGTTCTTTTAGAAAGTCTCAGAAAAGATGAATTTTAAAATATTTAGATAAAATTTAAAGAATAAATTGGGTAGACCAGGACTGTGTCATAAATTTGTGGTATAACTCATAAGAATTAACCCTGCACTTTGAATCCAGTAGGAGCACAATAAATGTTCTTTGAGTGAATGAAGGGATTGATGAATGACTAGGGATTTTTTTTCAGGTTTGGCTACGTAAGTAATCTAGACTGTTATTTATGTTTCTATGATATTTTCATGTCTGCCTTCTCCATAGATATCACTTCATTCTTTCTGTCAGGCTCTAGGTCAGAGAACAAGAAATTAAAGTTGTAAGTTACTTTTTATTAACTTTTTTTATTACAAAATGGTGACAATAGTAGCATTCATGTCATATGATGATTGTGAAGTTCACAAGAGATAATGTCTTATAAAGTGCTTAGAACTTGGAACAGTGCTTGCCACACGATTCGTTCTTCGTGGTTAGTATGTTGTTGGTGTTCGTTAAAGCAAATACAAATTTCAGCCTCTCAGTATACATATTAATGAAAATAAGAATTGTTCTAGAATTAATTTATGCATTCGTTTTGTCAAAGAGGTGTTATAAGTTGACATAAACCCCATGGTAAGGTAAGCAAATAATATCAATAAATTTACTGACAGATGTCTATATATCCTTAGGCTGGTGAGTTAAACAGCAATGATAAACCAAAATATTTCACACCTGCAATGTATGTATGATGAGAATGTGCTGGGCTCCTGAAGATCCCACGTTTCGTATTCGCTACATTAAGGAAACTTTAAACATTCATGGCCCTTCATGATACTCACTAACCTTTGTTTATTTCCATTCAACCTTAGTAGTTATCATTTCTGCTTTTACTTTGCTGCTAATTGGGTTTTTATATGTTGTGAGTTTTTAAATTAAATTTTTTCTTATTACAAAAAATCAGTGCATGTAATTGTAGGAAACATTACAAAAAAAAGATAAACACAATGAAGAATATTTAAATACCCTTGTGACCTCTCTATCTAAACGTAACTAACATTGATATTTTTGCACATATCCTTCCAGATTTTTCTCTCACTCACTCCAACTTTAGAGAGAGATCATAGAGCATACACTGCTTTTTCATTTAACAAAGGACTTGACAAGATCCAACAGCATTTGTTTAGTGACCCCATCTTTACAAATTCTCATCATTTGCTGTAAAGAGTTATCCCAAACTCAAAGTGGAGAACGTCGGGGAGATTAGAGAAGATGGCAGGTCAGGTAGTTTGGAAACTCTTTAGTGTCTACTGATATGCCTCTTGAGCTTCCTAACCCTAGGTCTGGGAAAATTGCCAACAGTCACATTAACTTTGGGGATAATGTCCAGAATAAAGCTCTGAGAGCCCCCAGATTTCTGTATCTTTTGGATTAGCTATGTAGTAAAGTAGATCTGACTTTATTGTTTATTCCTAGATCATAAGAACTCAGAGCTCATCTTGTTAGAGCCAACCTTGCACAATTGCTATTGTGGAGAAACAGGAATCATATGAACATATTGCCTACACTAATATAAATTAATTTGGAGACAGTCCCATCTGCAATGCCACCAACCATAACTAAAAGTGATATACTATTAGTAGTATTCTTTATTGAGATAATATTTCTGAACGGATACTAGGCAGAATTAATAAAAATTTTGAATGATATGTCTATGTCTAAGGTTATATTTCCTGTACAAGTAAAAGTTCACAGAGATATTTGTACAAGGGTGATTGATTCATAAATAGTTTGTAAAGGGAAAAACTTGAAGCCTCCTAAATGTCTAGTAGTATAGAACTACATATAAATTTTGACATATTCATATTTTTGAATACCATATATTTGCTGAAAAATGTGAAATGGCTTTGTGCTGAAAATCTCTGAGACATATTGCAAAGCAAAAATAACTTGAAATGGAACAATGTGCCATTTCTGTCCATTCGTGTGAAAGAAACATAAAAGAGATCATATATAAATTTTCAGAAAGGATACATAAGAAAGAGCTAACAGCGGCTACATATATGATGAGGGAACAAAAAGAAGAGGATGTTTAAAGTTCATGTAATAACTTTTTAAACTTTTTCAGGAAGATATGTCTTTATTTTTTATTAAAATAAATGAAAATAATTGATTAGAATAAATAGAGCTAAACAGACAAAGATTTGTGGACTATAATTCAAATTAGTAATAGGATATGGGGTAACAGGGAATTTGTGCTTTCTGCTTTCCCTATTACTGCATTATCTGAACTGTTTACAGTGAGCATACACTATTTTTAGAGTTAGAAAGATGTATTGAATTTTATAATGGAACAGTACGAAGTGGTGATTGATAATATATACCCCTAAATTATACTGCCATGGTTTAAATCTTGTGAATATAGGTGATTTTCTTATTTTTTTCTAACAATAAAAGAGCTTGAATCATCAAAGATGCTAAGTGAAATAGAGGTGTTATTTTTATCTAAAAACCTAAGGGAAAATCTTTATGTACAGAGCAGCTTCTTGTGCAACATTAATGAATTAAAAACTAATATCAATGTCAAATAAAGGTTAGCTGAAGGAAGTAAGTAGTTCATATCATTAGAAATATATTGATATCTATGTCTGAAATCCTTACTGTGTCATTTTAAGTATGTATACTTTAAATTTTCAGTGATTAACCATTTTACTCTCATGTGTAAACTGGCTATAATCTTCTTTTTCTAAGCATAACATGGATTCAGAAAGGACTGGTGTTTGCAGAAAGAATGCATAGTTGAAGCATAGTTGACTGTTGCTTAAAGTATCATTGACAACAGGAAAAAAAAGCTCTTAAGCCATGTAGTCCAGAAGTTGCTCATTATTCTGCTAATAGGTCTATTTTAATGATTCACTTATGTACACCTGCCATGAGATAGGATCATTATCAAAGGACAGTTAACTCTTTTTGGCCAAATTATTATTGTTATTTATTTATTTATTTATTTATTTATTTATTGGAGACGAGATCTCACTCTGTCACCCAGGTTGGAGTGCAGTGGCGCAATCTTGGCTCACTGCAACCTCCACCTCCCGGGTTCAAGCAATTCTCCTGCCTCAGCCTCCTGAGTAGCTGGGACTACAGGCACACGCAGCCATGCCCAGCTAACTTTTTGTGTTTTAGTAGACATGGGGTTTCACCATGTTGCCCAGGCTGGCCTCGAACTCCTGAGCTCAGGTAGTCTGCCTGCCTCGGCCTCCCAAAGTGTTAGGATTACAGGCATGAGCCACAGCGCCTGGCCTTTGGCCAAATTATTACTGAGATGTGCAACCTCAGGTTTCCAAAGGCTCCATTACTGTCATTTTGTCATTTCATATATTTTGTCATTTTCATGTGATTGTTTAATGTCATCATTGTCTTTTTTGGGGGAAGAGAGCATATACATAAATACATTCAAATGTATGTATCTGAAATCCCTTGTTCAGATACATATTGAACCTGCTTTGAAACAAATACTGTCCAAGACTTGTCACTCTCAACTCAAATGATGATTCATATGCTGTGGCCATTCAAAAAATTTTCCAAGGAAGATTGGAAGTCATAGATGGGTTCCTTTTGTAATATTCAAATAAAACTCAGTATGGAACCAATATATCTTTCTAGCATCTTTTTGGAAGCTGGTCTATTCTGGTATCTGCCCTACTATCATGTGTCTGCCATTGCTTTCTAGAAACACTAAGCATTACCTGCCTTAGGAGGATAAATTATCATGCTAAGGGACATAGCCATGTTAATAACTGCAGACTGAAACCCAGAATTATTCCTATTTTCACAAAAGGAAGATCACATATGCAAGTGATGAGAAGAATTAACGCAAGAGGCCAAAGCTTTCCAAAAGATAAGAAGGGTGGGCAATACACAACAATATTAAATAATTGGCCACAGGGTAGAGAACGAAGAGACCTTGAAGGAGGTGAAGAACTTGAAGAGGTGAAGGGAGAAAGTGAAGAATAAAGGCAAGGGAAACCATTCCAACACACAGATTTCATTTCTGAAGCCATGTTGTTTGTATGTGAATACTACTTTACCATTTATTACTCTATGTCTTTGGATAAATTATACCAGTTCATAAAACTTATTTTTTCCATAACTAAAATGAGGTTTATCACATCAGAGAATTTTCCCACAGGGATATTATGAAGCTTAAATGTGATAATACTCATAAAACACTTACTATAATTTTTGGTACATAGTGAAGGCACAAAAAAATTAACTACTGTTACTATAAAATAATAAAATATACTAACAAATAGGCTACTAAATGGAATAGAAGAATCCAAGGGTATATGAAATTTGGGGATTTGTGCAAGCAGGTAATTTGTGCCAGAAAAATTTGTTAGGAACAGTTTGTGTGATTTTAGGCCTAAGGCTAGTTATAAGTAATAGGAATGTAGAGAGAGGAAGGTGGAAAAGAGGATTTATATACAAGTGGTTCAAGATCTTTTTTATCCTCCCAAACTCTGAGAGCATCAGAGGTATCCCCATTAGTTCCTTGCCAAGGCAGTCATGTCAAAACAGAGCTACATGGGACCTGGGATAGGAGTTCCCCAAGGGTTTATATAACCTGAAGCCCTGTACCCAAGATGATACTAAACTGCATGCATACCACCCCGTGAGAGTCACTGACAAAATTGCATAGAGAATTCAACCATTGAGAAAAGAGATAGACAGATAAGGTCAAAGCCTCTTCAATAGCAGAGATAAACCAGTGCTGGTGTCTGAGCTTTGGGTTAGAGCTGCATAAAGCCCTCCTCTTTCATGCTGGGGCTGGCTCAGGGTTTGGAAAGGATCCGATGGGACCAAATCATCACAAAAATGAGGACAGGAGGGATACAGAGACTGAATACCACTAAGGGGTCATGTCGTGTGACCCAATGCAGTGAGGTTATTGATAGAATAGAGGCAATGGGTTTTTGAATGTATTCAAGTTCTCAAAGAGTTGTCCCTTTCTGTGCTTAATGTCTTCTTTTCAGCAAGTCACATTTTATTTGGTAGCCCGTAGAAGTAACAAAACCCCACTTCCTAAATATTTATGTGGTCTACTTAGTGTAAAAGCCTGTATTCTAAATGGAGTTCCATTAAGGCATCTGTAACTCCTGAAGAAAGGGCACTTTGAGTTTCTCCTTACAATTAGGTTGTTCCCTATAAAGATGCAAATTGGAGTGTTAACAGCAATAACCTGACACCTGTTGAAAACGAAGAAGGTGGCAAAACACCCATAATTTCTGACTTCCACCGAGTTAATTGCTCAGTCGTCTTTTCTTGTCAAGAACTCCCATACATTAAGGAAACGCATTGGCCATATAGCCATTAAATCTGAATAACAGATTCCACGTTTGTTTAAAGAATTAAAGAGCTCATTTGTTCTCATGTTTATCAGTAAGCTTGTCTACAGAGGGGTGCCTTACCAAAGTGATTTGTGTTTTTGCTCCCTAAGACTGTTGTGGCTGTGAATAAAAAGACTTACTTCATAGAACTTTAGAGATTCTTTGGAATTAGGACATACATCAACTCTTTTATAAAACATTGTCTTCATGTGAAAACATTGTTGTAAAAGGTGTGTATGAAATCATTCACTTTTTACAAAATTTCGTCAAGATCTAAACCTGACTTTTAAAATATGATTTCTATTCTAAAGTTAACTAGCTGTCTATTGACTATTTTCAGTTGGAAGAGGACCGCTTTTAATTTTTGTGATGTCTCTGTATTTGCCAACCACTAAATAGATAAACATATACAGTCAAGTTTGGCAACATAGTTTATAATGTTATGCAATGAGGTGACTTAAAACATCCTGGCAGTAAATAGTTGGGGCTACAGTATAAGGTATAAATTCTCAACAGTAAAAGATACTCATTTGGCTTTTACATGCTGTAACTTGAAACTAAGACATTCTACTGCTGTCTTAAATTAAATTATGACTTTTTAACCAAAATATAATTAAAGCATAAAATTAGGCTTTGCAATTTTTTTTCCGTAATTTTAACATTACATACCTTTCTGCCTGAAAAATTGATATAACAGTTTTATCTAGTGATTAGCAAAATGTTCTGTTCTTCTTGTAGGTGACTTTGCTTAATAAGTGACCAAGTTAACCAACTTATGTTTGACTTGTTTTCCTTGGAGGTTATTTTTATATGTGACTGACCAGATTTACGCTTAGAAAATTAAGAATTCACAATCTAAGATCTAAATAAGAAGATTCTGTGAAACTTCTACAGCTAGACGTGGCACTGAATTTTATCTTTTTTGTAGCACTTGATTGTTTTTATAAAGTTGCCATGAGTTTGTGTTCTTGATAGAGATTGATGGACTAACTGTTGCCATCATGATGTGCTGCATTATTTATATACAGCAGCCAAATTCAATCTTTTAGTTTGTCCTCTGCTGTCAACTGAAGAACTGCAATCTTCTCTGAAAGAACAATTTTCTGGGTTTGTAATTGTTGCATAATTATAAAAATGTATTATCTAAAAGCATAAAGTTCAGTAAGCTATATTGTGCATTTTTCAACCAACATAAAGTGGTCAGGTGTCACTCCTTTGCTGTCGACCCTCACCACACCTATCTGGTAAAACGACAAGCCTGCATCCATCATCTGCTGCGTGCCTGCACTACCTCAGCTGTTGAGCTCTGACCAGATACACAGTGGGGTACATGTTGACGTTATAAGTTCTTGTCTGAGCCCTCAGTACTTTCCCTCCATCATGTTTCTATGTTTTCCCAGGCAACGGCCTTCTATTTACTGCATGCGCATGTTACCTTCTATCCTTCTCAAACTTCTGATCCTATCAAATTCTCAGCAGCCTACTACACAGAAAATGTCAAATGGGAACTCCTTCAATTTGTTTGTTTGTTTGTTTGTTTGGAGACATAGTCTGGCTCTGCCACCCAGGCTGGAGTGCAGATGCACAGTCTCGGCTCACTGCAACCTCTGCCTCTTTGGTTCAAGGGATTCTCATGCCTCAGCCTCCCGAGTAGCTGGGACTACAGATGCACACCACCATGCCTGGCTAATTTTTGCATTTTTAGTATACCTCTAACTCAACAGGGTTTCACCATGTTGGCAAGGCTGGTCTCGAACCCCTGGTCTCAAGTGATCTGCCTGCCTCAGCTTCCCAAAGTGCTAGGATTACAGGCATGAGCCATCATTCCTGGCCAGAACTCCTTCAGTTTGTGTCATCCAGGCTCAAACTTCCTGGTACATCTTCCTCCTTGAGTCAAAGCTGAATCCTTCCATATGTACTCCGAGGCTCATTCATTATATTTTTACACATGCTCTCACCCTTCTGATTATTCCTTCCCCACTGTTATTTTTAACCTCTTCTTTCTAGTAGTTGCTTCTATCAGCACCTACATCATCAGGTTTCTGATGTTTTAAATATATTTCCAAAATGTGTCCCACTAGATTTCTATAGGTATTTGACTAACATTTATTGAGCACTTTCTATGGCAGGAACTTCTCTAAACATGTAACCTGCATTCTAACATTTAACCTGTACCATTACCATTTTTCAAAAAAGCAAAGAATGATTTAGAAACACAGAATAATTAGAGAGTAGCAGAGTAGGATGCCAACTCTGCCCCGCCGATTTTCTTAAATCACGGTGGTATATCCCACATAACACACCGCCATGCTTTCATCTAACTCTTGAAAGAATTGCATCATTACTTCTAATACACCTACCCCTTTGATTCTTTAACCTACTTCAGGCTGGCGCTGATGCCTACCACTCTTGTGGATGTGCCTTCATCTAGGTCATCAAGGAACATCACCTTTTCTAAAGCAAGACAATACTTCTTGGCCCTTAGCTAAACTGAGCCCTCAGAACTGTGCAACACTGGTGCTCACTCTGGTCTCTAATCAAAGGTCACTTGCTCTCAGAAGGCTTCTTGACTCACAGTTCTGGGTTTGGTGGCCCTCTCTCATGCTTTCTTGGACCCAACAAGCAGTGGTAACTATTTATCAACTTATTTGTGTTTTTTTGTGAGAGTCTTTGAAAACAGGAATTTGTCTGTCATGGGCCCTATAGTATGTGCAGTAATTATGACTTAGTGGCATATAGATGGGCTTCAGTAAATATTAACTAATGATTGGATGGATATTCTTCATAGGTAGAAATAATATAGTCAAAAATGCTTGGGGCCAGGGGCGCAGTGGCTCACACCTATAATCCTAGCACTTTGGGAGGCCGAGGTGGGCAGATTGTCTGAGCTCAGGAGTTCAAGACCAGTCTGTAAAACACAGTGAAACCCCGTATCTACTAAACTACAAAAAATTAGCTGGGCGTAAAGGCACGTGCCTGTAATCCCAGCTAGTCAGGAGGCTGAGGCATGAGAATTGCCTGACCTGGGAGGCAGAGGTTGCAGTGAGCCAAAATCATACTACTGCACTCTAGCTTGGGTGACAGAGTGAGACTTCATCTCAAAAAACAAACAAACAAACAAACAAAACCTTGGGAATTGTAGTTTATCGTTGAATTTCCTGGTTATTTACAAAATTTTCGCTACTTATTTTGTAAGGATTGCATGATTGTAGGGAATGCATGTTAATATTAAATAGTAGCTATTGTATTTTCCCTAACATAGTGAGTGCCCTTATTTATGATTTGCTGATTGTAGCTTCCTGCAAATGATTTTTTTCTTAACTCAGTGAATTAGCAAAGAAAGCTAGTCACATAAATACCTTCCTCATTTGCCTTTCTCCCAATTAAAGGCAGGAAAATTCAAACTAACTTCCAAACTTCCTCTTTCCCTCCTTCCTTTTCTTCCTTGGTTTTTCCTATTCCTTTTTCCTTCTTCTTGAATAAATTGAGATATTTGGATTAGCTTTAAGAAAATGTGGAGGGCTGGGAACCACCCTCAGAGATTCTGATTTAACTGGACTGGGCATAAGATATTTGAAAAGCCTCCCCCGGCCCCGTGATTTTAATATGCAGTAAAGTCTGAGAACCACTGGATTAGATAATTTCGAATGTCCTTTTCAATTCTAGAAACTGTAGGTTCTTTTAAGGGACTCTCCAGAGTGTTTTAAACTAAAAAATATGCAAAAAGATTTTGTTTTTCAAAATGTTAGAGCCCAAAACATTTTTGTCTTTTTATCCAGTAGACCTTGATTGAAGCCTTATGTCATCAGCTGTGAAATTCAAATAGTCTCAATGCTGAACAGATTTTCTCCTTATTTTCTTCAGCCCAATATGCCCTTAGCATTTGAAAACCTAGCTAAAAAGAAAAATGTCTTAAAAATAGTGAGGCAAACCACTGGATAACATCTAAGAGATGTCCTGCTTTAAATTAGCATTAATGTGATTTTGAGTGAGTCTAAGAGGTTTCTTTGTTCATTTATTTGATTTTTGTCTTCTGTGGTTATTTTTGGACTCTGTGGACACTGAGGTGGAGAAATGGATGGTCTTTTATTGCAAGGATGTCTAATGATTTAGCAGTAAAATGGCAGATTCTATCAATGAAGATATAATTATTCCTATTGACATTTGTATCTTATTTCCTTCTCTATACTTCCAAATTGCAAGGTGGTCTGCAATAATAACTAGAATTTACTTTTAAGGTACATATGAAGGTAAGAATCAGATTGCACCTTCTTAACAAATTTATTTGAAATTTAAATTGGCCACACTCATAAGCTTTAATTGTGAGAAAAGGCTTTAAATCAAAACCTCTGCATCAAACTCATTAGAATGTTCAACAAGTGAAATATCAATATTCAACACAAATGGTCTCTAAAGAGGCACAAAAGTAAATTGTGAGGCTATTGTTGATTTTTAAAAATGACATTTATTTAGTTCCACACAATTTCACAGGTAGTAAGTCATAAGGGTGCTAACATTTTCTGTGAGTTTTACCAATTTGAGTATGCAAATTCTCATGAACTTTATCTAATTTTAGCTAGAATTATTACTCACTTGTGTATTAGAGTTGGCTCATTTTGTCAGGTATTCTGTTTATAGATTGGTTCAAAACTCTCACTTCTACAATAGAAGGCAAAACCTTTATTTTCTTTCAGTTTTTAAGTGAAATGATAGTACAGTTCAACAGGAAAACAATAGATTGAAGATGAGGTTGTAATGCACAGAGCTGCATTGTCACAGATGAAAAACATGAATTTAAATTGTCTCTGCATTTTACTTTTCCACATGTAAGTATGAATTGCAATGTCCTTCACATTTAGTTTGTTGAGATATTGAAGAAATTAAATAATGTCTTGTGTTAGTGAGGTAACATTCTATGGTTATATATTACTACTTTTTTGCTTTTACTTCTATATCTGTATACAAATTTGTTTACAGAAATGGAGAGAGGGCAGGGATGATGGTGCAGACATATTCTAGGTGGCTGCCAGCACTTTGAAAAGAGCAGGGAAAATGGAGAAGCATGCATTCATCTAAATAAATTATTAGGATATTTATATAACTCTGTCAATACATAAATACATTAACAGTACTATATAAATATATTAATATGTAAGAAAGATTTCAACATGTAAATTCATAAGTACATTAGCCTGTAAATATTAATACAGTAGTATATGTTCAGTAGATGTTTACTGCATATAAAGAATAAGCTTAGTAGAATTGCCCTTGATTACCAGGAACACAGAGGATCAAATGTTGGGCTTTAAATTATCAATCAGTTTCTATTAAAAATGTGTTGCTGGCAATAAACATTTATTGAGAGTTTTTCCCCTGTCTTGCTTTCTTTTCCTGAAATCATCTCTGTCTTACCTATCATGAGGGCTGATCACTTGCTCTTCCCTGTGCCTAGAATGCTCTTCCTTAGGCTTTAACATCACTGATTCTAGTTTATCCTTCAATTTGCAGCTCATGTGAAGGCCTTGCTTCACTGTCTGTCATAAATAACCAGTTTTATTTGCTGTTTTTCTCAGCCTGTTTCTCCCTCCTATCATGGCTTTTATTACAGTGAGTGCTACTTTATTTGTGGCATATGAATATGTGATAAATGATTCAGTAATTCTCCGATATGTGTACTGGAGACAAACACTAACATATAAAGAAACCTGAACACACAAACTATCCAAGAGTTTAATTATCAGTGAACAAAATCAGCTATCCTTTCTACCTGATTCTCAGTAGTACCAACATAGAATTTTCTTCTTTGTATGGCATGAGAAGTTGTATAATTATATACTAAGCTCACAGAAAATGCACAACCACAATCGTAAAGGTACCTATTTTAGGCTTTTCGGTTTAACCATTGTCTTCTGCAATACCAAATAGTATTTTATAGGTGCTCACACAGTTTGCTGTTGAGGTTAAAAGGTCATGGATTGCAAATGGGTAATGAAGTAAAATAAGATAGTCCCTAAATCACCTTGAACATGAGGTGACTGGCAACAGGTAGGAGGTCAGTGAGAAGAATGAAGCCAACATTGATTTCATGCAGAGTCATGCAGTCCGATCAGAACTCTGGAGAGTGGGTGGAAAGAGCAAGCAAACAGTAAGTTAAATTTAGCCTGCAATGATTTCTTGCCCCTGGGAAAAATAATTGCTTTATTCTGTTGCCAAAAGGCAAATCGGCATCAGCTTAATTTGCCTGAATCTGCCATAAACTGCAGATGGAACCATAAAACATGGTTAGAATCAAATTAAACACATCTGTCCTAATCTAAAGCAGGTGAGGCCAACCAGCCAAGAAACATCAAGGGATAATGCTACACACATTACAATATGCAGAAGTATATTTTAGGAGCCTGCTGACAGTAGGATAAAGAACCGTGAAATCTTGTATTGCCCTGTTTTCCTTTCCTTAGCCTAACCTCTTCTGCTGGTTGTCATTGCAGTTTTAAAAGACTTTACCAGGCCGGGCGTGGTGGCTCACGCCTATAATCTCAGCACTTTGGGAGGCCAAGGCAGGCAGGTTGTGAGGTCAGGAGATTGAGACCATCCTGGCTAACATGGTGAAACCCCGTCTCTACTAAAAATACAAAAAATTAGCTGGGCGTGGTGGCGGGTGACTGTAGTCCCAGCTACTCTGGAGGCTGAGACAGGAGAATAGCATGAACCTGGGAGACAGAGCTGTCAGTGAGCCGAGATCGTGCCACTGCACAGAGTGAGACTCCGTCTCAAAAAAAAAAAAAAAAAGACTCTACCAACATACCCACTGGGAAACAAACAGAAAACAATTATTGATTTAAAGTCTGGGAACCTATTGCATTTTAGTCAGAATTTCTTACCTGAGGTGCTACTGTCTTGGATAAACTGACATTACAGAGGATCAGAAATTCCTACCGTGTATTCTAATTAGATGTGAAATTGTAGCCGAGAGTTTGTTTTCACTTAAGGTATCAACCCACATCTGTACTAATCACTGAGATTATGGCTGTATAGAGGAAATAGCCTGAGATATGATGGTTTTGACCTAAGTAACCGTATAACTCATTCAAATCGGGACAGTTTTGAGAGTGAGAGGGGATTGTGGGTCCCCGTGGAGGTGCACAGCTCTAATCCTTCTTTAAGAAAGAATGTGCTGTCCAGCTGCAAGTATGTAGTTAGCTGACAGCCTCCTGCAGAACTTTCAGGACCCTACTTGAGCCTTAGGCCCTCACTCTACCTGGATTGCCCTAGTGCCTGTCATTCCTGACCTAGGGGAATTCCTTCCAACAATAATCTTTGCTCTGGAGCTCCCTGTGTGATTGACTAAGACTTTCTCAAATCTGCATTATAGACTGAGGCTCTCCTTGGTCAATCCTGCCCCGACCATCCCCACCCTAGTGTCTTTCATTTATTTTTATTGGTGTCATACCTATATCGCAAGTTGAAGCGTTTCCTGCTCATTTCTGCTTCATCCTCATTTTGTCATTCGCAGACATTACTTCTCAATAAACTTGTTACGCTCTTAACTTCATCTTAACATCTCCTTCTTGGAGAACCCATCTGATTAAAGCATGCTACTAATGATTACGTATAGAGAAACAGATTTTAAACAAAATCTATAGTAACCCTAATTATGTTTGTTGTTTATTCTCTGCTTTGTCCAAAATCAAAACTTTGATTTCTGTTGCCACTGTCCACCCAACACAGTTGCATGTGGGGCCCTTATTAATTTCAGAAAGACTTTGACATGGTAGACCCCAGTTTAATAAACTGAACATTTATACCAGGCTACAATGGGCCAAGCCTTAACTTCTTTCTTTTATGAAGAATCTTATGTCTTTTCCTCACTTATTTGTTGGTATGCCTAAGGACCTCTCCTCTCTTCATTCCTCTTTGCTCCCATCCCCTCCACTCCCTTCCCCTGCCCTCCCTTAATAGACTCAGTGAAATATAGTATTAACTTTCATACTTAACAACCAATGTTTAAGCAGAGGCTCTTTAATTCTACATCTACTTATATAATAGCTTCATCGGACATTTTCATTTTAGATCTTCCACAGACTTTTCAAATACAATAATCCCTTTAAAACTAAATCCATTACATTTCCTTATAAAGGATGGCTACTCAATCATCCAGGTAAGATCTCTGGAAATCAACCCAAATTTCTTGCTGTTCCTCAACCCCTGGATCAATTTGGTCAAAATGTCATCTTGATTCTACCTTGTACATGTTTCTCAAATCTATTACCTCTTTCCTCCCTTTCAAAAGGTAATACGCTAATGATGGAAATAAGATGAAAATTTTAAATGTATTAGAAATGTGTTCCCATAAGCAAAAAAGAAGAACAGAAATTACAAAGAGAAGAGAGAAAAACATGTCAGCTAAACAACAGTTGGCATCTCTAAGATATAATGAGACTTGAACAGAGAGTCCCATCTCATTTTGACTACAGAAACATGATATGACTGGCCCACATGCCTGGTAGAAAATTGACTCGATTTAGCATTATCATCTAGAAAGGGCAGCACAGGGGCCGTGAAAGGTTTCTTAAGGCACCAGAAAGGATTCTTAAGGCACTCTCCATAATGATGGGATAATCAAAGGGACTTTCTTTGGCCCTGGGTATATCAAGACTGTAGGCCTACCTCAGTTACTATCTGATGCAAGAACGTGGTTATAGGACAGAGTGGGCTCTGAAAGAAGGGTTCTTATTTTTAGGTAAATGTGTAAATATGAGACTGTGTCCTTCCACTGATTGCATAGGTGGGTGGGTCTTGATTTGGGGGAACTTTTATTCTTGTTTCATTTCCTAGTGTTTGTTAACTAGATTTGATATTAAATGATGCCTCCTTTGATTTCCCTGTCTGTAGCCACCTCTATGAAGGGTCAAGAGAATCTTCATCATTTTTTTTGAGACTACTTCAAACGATAAATGCATTTTCCTTTTTCCCTCAGCCCAACCTCCTCCATCTGATTCAACACATTGCTGCCTTAGTGATTCTTCCAAAGCACAAATGTGGTGATATACTTTCCCATATTTCAAGTTCTTTTATAATTTTCCAGTGCTTAAAGATAAACTCCAAAATTTTTGGCACAGCATACAAGACCTTGACTCATATGGCCTTCCTACCTTTTGGACCTCATCATTTTCTATTTCCAATACGTATTTTTATTCTAGCTACAGTGGCCTACCTGAAGTTCCTGGAATGAGACATGATCTTTTTCCTTTAAGTGTGTTATTCCCTTTGCCTGGAATATTAAGCATATGCTCTCTCCTCTTCATCACCTGATAGCACTGAATCTCCTTAAAAGTCTCCACTGGTCCCACAGTTTGGATCATGTATACCAATTGCAGGTGTTACTACTGTGTAGTATAATTGTAATTGTTCCTGGATTTTTATCTCTCCCACTAAGCTCCATAGTCTGTTATTTAGTTTGGTATATATAGCACTTACCTCAGTGCCTGCCTACCATGCAATAGGTACTCAAGGAATAGAAGGACAGATAGACAAATTGACAGACAAATGGAAGGATAGCTAGCTAGCTATATGTGTGGATGGATAAATGGAGAGATAGACAGATAGATAGATAGATAGATAGATAGATAGATAGATAGATAGATAGATAGATAAATAGATAGATAGATAGATAGATAGATAGATAGATAGATAGATAGATAGATAGAAAGATAGATGATAGGTATATAAATGATAGCAAGTCTACTGAAGTATCTTTATCAGTCATCAACCACCCCATTCAAAATGCTGCCAGGATTGTCTTCTTAATTTAGATCTGACCATGTCCAAACTTTAAAACACATGTTAAAAATGTTAAACACTCTCTCACTGATTCCTTATCTTAAAAATTACAATGTCACTTTTTAATCCTCCCGGATCTAACATATTTATACTTTCTTAGCCATTCCAGATTAAATACTCCATGGTCCAGCCACGCTAAATTCTTTGGTATTCCCCAAACATTAATTCATTCATTTTATGACTCTCTTTTCTTAGATCTGCTCCAGCGCTTATGTACTGTTTTAATCTATCATCTTAGTGTGGCTAATGACTTGGTTTATATTTGACAGAAATCATAACCTGAATTTTCATTTTTCAAATATTTTTAAAGTGCTTCATCTGGAAAAGAGTTTAAATAATTCTCATGTAAAAAACCTTACAGAGAATAACATAACTAAGAAATACAAAGTTAATGGGTGCAGCACACCAACATGGCACATGTATACATATGTAACAAACCTGCACATTGTGCACATGTATCCTAAAACTTAAAGTATAATAATAATAAAATAAAAAAAAAAAGAAATACAAACTAGTAGGAAGTTGGTGCCCAGATGCTTTTTATTTTGAAAAATCCCATACTCATTGAGTCCAGGAGGTGGCAGTTTCACCTACAAAGCTCCCTTTAAAACTGTATGGGTTTTTGTGCATCTGATTCAAATCCTCTGTGCAATAAAGCCACACCCATGATTCTGTCTGAAGCCTGCTTTTTACTCCAGACTTAATCAGTGCTACTTTGGATATGTCAGCCTTTTCAGGGACAATCCTTAAGGTCTCCAGAAGCCCTTTTATTCAGCTGAGAAGATCTTTCAGGCTCCACCTGAATTATTTGAAATGTTTTCACACGGAGGTTTGTAGCCACATCCATGATTTGATATTTATATGGGGCCATGTCTTTCTGACATTCGATAATTTCCCACTTTGAGAAGTGGGAGTTTAGAAACAATTATATTTTCTAACACAAGTCCTGGTCCTTGTATACTACTTCCCTTTACTTTCAAACGGACTGGTTCTTTATTTAGCTCATCTCTTTATTGTAGCACCTTATCATATGCAGGCAGTAAGAGCCAGCTGATGCTTTAACAGTCTGCCCGGAAATCTCCTTACTCATATGAAAAGTTCATCACATACATGTTCTGCCTCCCCAGTTACCTCATATGACAGCTTTATCAATTGTTACTCGCTACATAAAATGGGTAGCCATTTTTCTAGCTTTTCATGGCCATGACTGCTTTTCCAGATACTGTCTGCCACCCATTGCCACAACCAAGGCCACGTATTGTGGGATTTCTGTTCTGTCATAAGTTATTTCTCTGTAGAAGTTTCTTTCTTATCCTTCAACATTTCTTTCACCCATCTCACGCAAGCTAGCCTGAATTCATTCACATGGCGATCGCAGCACTCGAAGAGAGGAAGTAGGTGTCTTCAAGTGCTTTTCAAATCTCTGTTGTCTTCAAGTCTGTTAACGACCTACTGGCCAAAGCAAGTCACATGGACAAGCCCAGATTCTAGGGATCCAGAAATAAACTCCTGTCCTTTAAAGAGTTAAAGAGTAAACTGTGTGGATATAAAGAAGGTATTTATTAGAGTAATTAATGACACCAGTCTATTACAGACATTTAGGTTAATATTTATTAACCAATTAGACAACATTCTCTTTACATATTATGAAGGAACTCCAAACTGAACCAATAGCTTTCAGAGGCAGTGTCTGAATTATGTAGTTTAATTTTTACCATGTTACATAGTTTTTTTTTTTTTGAGTACATGGTTTGAAATGAGTCTTGCAAATCTTATGTGTGAATCTTAATATTACCCTGATTTTTGACTTTGCCAAGGGAACATCCATAGCAAAGTAAACTAGTTGTTTCAATGCCCAAGACAAAAAAAAAAAAACAACTTTCAATTTCGTTTTTTTTATGCCTTAGGTGATATTTGTGATCCCAATCCATGTGAAAATGGAGGTATCTGTTTGCCAGGATTGGCTGATGATTCCTTTTCCTGTGAGTGTCCAGATGGCTTCACAGACCCCAACTGTTCTAGTGTTGTGGAGGTTGGTAAGTGCAAAATTTAAGCATTTCAGTAGTTATCTTTTTGTTTCCATGAATAACTGGCAGTTTGGCTGTGGTGCATTATGGAGATTAGTTGTAAAATTGCTGTATGTTGCTAATTAGTTTACTTTTGTGTAGGATTCTCAGTTTTATCATTTCCAGTTTATATTGAAATTATATTAATTGTGTTCTTTAAGTTTTAAAATATTTTTAGTAATTAACACTAAATTTAAAGACATTACAAATAATACATACATATAACATTTATTATATTTCTAATATTAATATAAATTTAACATTTTATTCTCAAATAAAATACATAACTCCAAAGTCAATTTATTCAAGTTAAATTATCACTGTAAATAAAACAGGATGTTTTTAGGGACTTCAAATATCCATCAGCATTTTGTAGCTGTTCTAATCATTACTTTTCTTAGGTGATAAATATATTTTATATTTCTAAGCATATAAAGAAGAGGATATTCCAGATGCACTGCTCTTCAAAGTTTTCTAAAAAATTTGCTCTGCAAAAATTAATGTGTCATTGGTTACATTCAAATAGTTTTTTTAAAAATCTGTGAAATATGTATACTTATGGATTTAGAGTAACTTCTATAATGTCCAAATAGGTCCCCATTAAGGAAATAGCTGTACTTTAAAATAATTTAACACCATGTAAACTTGGGCAGAGATTTTCTCTCTGACTAAAGAGAGAAATAATTTTCAAAGTTAATACCACAGGTAAGTTTGAAAAAAATTTATGTTTTTCGCATTAGTACCACGAAGAGTACAAGATGGAATGTATCTGTTCATTACAGGAAACCAAACATGTTTTATCAACCTGCATAAACCTTAGAGAAACAGGACACTTCAGTGGCTTTGGGAAAAAAGTTTTGAAAAAGAAAAGTAATAGCGTCTAGGAATCAGTTTGAATTGCCCATCATTGTACCCAGTGCACCTAACTTAATTACCTTATGCATAGTAAAAATCCAGTAACTACTGGTTGAATGAAAGAAAGAATAATTAAATAAAACCATTAATTTACCATCTTTGACCATTAGCTACTGGATTGTAGTGTGCTTTATTTTTTTAATGAATTTTCCTTATTTTTTATATTACATTATGAATATATGTTATCCAAAGAAGTTAATTATATTATTGCTGAAAGGCACTTTGTTCATTTAATTCATCTTCAAAGATAATTCTCTTTTAATGCTTTTATTAACTCACTGATATTTTAGGAGGTTTGACACAGTGCCATTGAAATAAAACTGTTGTAACCACTTTGACCCAGGTTTCAAATATGTACATTTGAGTTTCAGAGTTTAATGTGAGAATCATATCCTCAGGAAAGTCTGTATATCTGAAGAAAATTAGAGTCATAAATACCCCTAGTAGAAATGTATGAATAGAATAAAATTTTAGTGTTGTATTTTAAGCCCAACAACCCCAAATTGGCAGTGCCTTCGAGTTGTATAATAGTATGTAATATTTTTGGCACTATTTGAAAGATCCAAATCTGGAATCAGAGAAACAAATGTAGGTAAATGATTAAGAAATCAGTATCTTAGCAGAATTTTTTTTTTTTTTTTTTTTTTTTTGAGATGGAGTCTCACTGTGTCGCCCAGGCTGGGGTGCACTGGCACGATCTCAGCTCACTGCAAGCTCCACCCCCCAGGTTCACACCATTCTCCTGCCTCAGCCTCCAGAGAAGCTGGGACTACAGGCGCCTGCTGCCACGCCCAGCTAATTTCTTTTTGTATTTTTAGTACAGACGGGGTTTCACCGTGTTAGCCAGGATGGTCTCGATTTCCTGACCTCGTGATCCACCCACCTCGGCCTCCCAAAGTGTTGGGATTACAGGCGTGAGCCACCACGCCCAGCCAGCCGAATTTTAAAGTAAATGCCTGTATACTTTTGGGCTATACTTTTAAATATTAATTCAACATTCACCATTTTGTCTGAAGACTGATACTATGGGCAGCAACACTTTAAAAACTAAGCACGCTGCCATATCCCACCTAGTTCAGTGTGACTTTGGGAAATTAAACACTTATAGAATTAAATTCTACTCAGATTCATTATTATATATTAGTATACATCTCTGATATTCAGAAATTGGATAGTTATACTGTATTATTTTAAGCTATATTTTTAAATTATATATTTCATACAACCCTATTCTTCTCTGGGCTGTATTTAGGAGTTTTTGGAAGAAATGTATTTAGTTTGTATTTGATCATTTAGTATAGGATATTAGTTACACCAATGCTATTTTTATGTACTGGTGTTCTAACATTAAAATACTTGGAAAAAACTTTCCTAAAGTCTTAAAGTGTTCACAGTTTCTTGAGTACAACTTTCCTATATTATGAAATAATTTAGGAAATACATGAAAATAATTGAAATAATTTGAAAATATAGGAAATAATTTATTCTACAGTCAGACACATACTCTTTTCATTGCAGTTCATCTGGAAAGGAGAATTTCAAATGCATGCTTAGAGAAAAACATTTCATGATTTTACCTCAAACCTTACTACTTTGTAGTAGCTTTGTTTCAGGTTATTGATACTTATTTCAAGAGATCCTCATCCAGTTTTGTACTTTTATTCTTCCCTCACAAAGCATATAATGTCAGATAAGCACAAAACACTTAACAACATTTGCAATCAATACTCACATCACTTGCATTCCTGTGTTATGTAGGATAGTTTGGCAAAATTGACTTTCTCAGATTTGTGAACTTCCTTCACTAGACAACATTGCTTTTCTTTGGACATTTTTTGATATTTCTGTATACTGCATTCTCATTCTCTCTCTCTCTCTCTGCCTCTCTGTATCCCCACACACAGCTATCACACACACCTACACAACTCAATGTGCTCAGCCTCTTAGAGTTATTAAGATTCACTTCTGATATCTGAAAATAGCAGTAGGAAAACTTCTCTTCAAACAAAGCAAAGAAAAAGCCCTTGTTTTAAATTCTTGAATTCGAAGGCATTACCTAGATTAACCAGTGTTTGCACAGATGTGCACTGAATGCTGCCTCCCTCTTCAGAGGATTTGTGGACAGACCACCATGTGGCTAAGCCCCAAATTGCTTCCCAGTTACTCACTCACATTCCTGGATGGCACTGTGTAATTGGGAGCTATATTATGACACATTCATTTCATGCAGAAATTTTCTATTATCTCTCTCTCTCTCTCTCTCTCTCTCTCTCTCTCTATATATATATATATGAATGTTCTATTATCTCTCTCCATATATGGCCAGACTGGTCTCCAACTCCTGACCTCAGGTGATCCACCCACTTTGGCTCCTAAAGTGCTGGCATGACAGGCATGAGCCACCTTGCCTGGCCTATCAGTGTATATCATACAGTTCATAAATGGAAATCTTGAGAATTTTCAAATTGTACAAGTTCTGTGGCATAATTGTCCTATGTGTGTTATCGGAATAATCCATTAAACTAGTAAAAAGTATAAACGTTTACAACTCAAATACATAGTATATTAATGTAATCAAAGGGAAAAAATAAGTGACTTTTTTTAAACAAATAAAATATTAGTCTTCATTTATTTTCAAACAAATATTTATTGAGTGTTTACCAAGTAATAGTTACTTGAATGGTGGAGGGGCAATGATAAACAAGTTGCTGTTTAGATGATGAGACAAATAGACAGACATACAGACAGAAAGATGGAGATAGATAATAGATAGAAAAATAGATGATAGATAGATAGATAGATAGATAGATAGATAGATAGATAGATAGATAATGTTGTTATGTGTTGTGATACAAGTACCTGGAGCCATAAAACTATAAAGCAGATGCCTTGCCTTAAGCTAAGTGTAAAGGAATGCATGCCAACCTGAAAAAGTAACATCTAGACATAAATCTAAAAAATAATTTCAATCTATTGCAGACTAAAAACAACAACAAACAACAAAACCTATTCCAGACAGAGAAAATAGTGTGTAGAATAACCAGGAGATTAAAAAAGAAGTATAATGTCACAAACTGAAAGAAGTTAAATGTGGCTAGAACTTAGAGAGAAGGGACATGGTGGCCAGCACTGACTCTGAGGATGGTGACAAGTGGCAAATACTCTAGAGTTTGGTACGGTGTTTAAAAATATTTCGACTTTTTACTAAGAACAACAGAGAGATTTTGTATTTCTGTTGGTGCAATATGGAAAACAAATTACAGCAAAATACAGCACGGGGACAATTTGAAGGCAATTGCAGCAGATGAGGCTAGACATGATGATCTTGGCTTGGGTCAGTGTGGTAACTATCGGGATGAAGAGGAGAGAGCCACTGAGTATTTAGACGATACCATAGACAATTATTGCTTATTTATGGGATATGAAGAAAAAGAGTTTGGGAGAAACTAAGAGTAAAGAAAGGCATCCCCAGTTTCTGGCCTGAGCAACTGGGTATCATTTACTGAGATATTGTAAATGACAATACACAGGATTGGGAGGCAGAAGGAGAGTTCAGTATTTCACATATTGAATTTGACAAATTTGATAGACATTACCTAAGAAGTCAAGCATAGATGTAGAAGTCATAATTACATAGATGGTTGCTGAAGCTTAGGGAGTGGATGAGTCTGTCTAGAAACAGGATAATAGCAAATAATAGAAGAGCTAGACATGGGAAAGAATAGAGGAATTAGAAATACAAACCAGTAAGAGGCCATCAATATTTAAGTGATAGGCAGAGAAAGTGAAATCTGTAAAGGAGCCAGAGAGGGAGAGTAGTCAGGTAGAAGGAAAACCAGGAAAGTGTGGTGCACAGTTAAGTTCAGGATTAACAATGTCTCAAGGAGTGGGTAATCAGCAATGTCAAGTACTGTGGAGCAGTTAAGCAAGATAAGCATTTACTTTGATTACATGTGATTTATGGATGATATTGTTGGTTTACGGAAGATCAGTTTTGCTGGTGTTGTGGAGAAAGAGCTCGACTGTGGCACATAGAAGAATTTGTAGAAAAAAATTAAATGGCTAAAATAAACATTTGTCTATTTATTTATTTGCTTACTCATTCATCTATCAAATATTTGAGTATCAGCTATGTGCCACTCTTCCTGGCACTGAGGATATAGCAGTTAAAAATGGTCTTTGCCGTAAATATGTGTAAAATATTGTTAAAATGATCAGACAAAAGAAAGAATATAAACATTGGAATTTGGTAGTAATATAAGATTCATTATCACTTGGAAAAAATTAAAAGTATGTGTATTATTGACAGTAGGTCAGTACAGGATAATAGTACTGTATATCATTTTATTTATAATTTCTTTTTATCTTCTCTGTAATTACATTGACTTCTGGCCAGGCTTCTCATTTCCAAATATATATATGTATAGTATATCATGTAAAAAATACATATATATATATATATTCAGGAAAAGTTATTTTATTCTGTTTTATCTTCTCCTATCCTCTTCTACCTATCATATTCCATAGAAACTTATTTCCCTTTGGTAATGATATCCCTTTTCTAATACAAATTCAAATTCTATTAAATTTGTTACCCTCCTATATTGTCACTAATAATCTGTTCCTCAGCTTTCATTTTATTATGAAAAATTGAATATATTTATCCCAGAAAATAGAGACTGTCATACACATTTTTTCAAAAACTAGAAGTTGACTGTACATTTCACTCTATGAATAGCCATATTCATGTTTATCTTTCAGAAGGCAATCAGTGTAAGAATATCAAGTAGTATAATAGAGTCTGACGCTGTCTGAAAGACTTCTTGTTAGTGTTCATGAAATATCTGAAAGTTAACAAGCCTTAAGTAGCTCTCTTGGGTGGTGTAGGGTTATTTTAGATTTCGATACTTTGGTTACCAAATGAGGGATTTGGTAAATTTCAGTTAAATTTTTCACATAGTAGATGAAATTGTGAGTAGTTGTCAGGGTGGTTTATTTTCCCCTCTACTTAAGATTACTTCTTAGACTCATGATTGAATCCATTTTTCTAGAAATTATAATGAGAGCTATGTTTCATGGACTAAAATACTTTCTCTAAAGCTGCTAGCCAATAGATGATTGCTAAGAAATTTTCCAGTCAACTAGGGTCAAAGGGATTTATTTTCACAGTTATGTTTACTTACTTTTCTAATGATAAGAAAGGGTAAATGTAAGTTCATACAAATAAATATAATTGTGCAGTTAAGATGACAGATAATTAAGGCAAAGTTTTCGTATTAATTTTGCATATATTATGGAAAAGTAATTATATTTTATATGTGCAAAAATTCTGTAACATACCATATAAACTCATTAGCTTATTGATGTAAAAATATTTCTGCTTTATTAATAATGACAATGATTAGAATTTGTTAGTTTTCAATTCCAAGTTGTGACAATTATATCTTAACTTTCAGAAAGAAAAAACTGTATAACATCAAAGAACCTTAGATATTATTGAGTACCAAAAGCTACTCTAGCCCAGTCAAAGGACAAAAGCCAGTTTGTGGTAAAGCTTTTATTTATAAGAAAAAACAATGACCCATTAAGAAATTGATGTATATCATTTAAACCACTGTCCTTTCTTCTAGGAGTATGTCCTTCTTATTAATTGGGAATAACTGCTTTTGTATTTTTATGTATTTTACTGCCTAACAAATAATCACAGATTTTAATGGATTTATTAAAAAATAATCATATTATCTCAGAAGCGTGTGAGACAGCTAAGTGGATATTCACCTCTGGAACATCTTTTACATCTTTGCTGCACTCATATCTGCATCTGCAGTCAGCTGGCGCTGGATAGAAGATGGTTAACTGATCTCTACTATTACGTAGTGGCGGCGCCAAAGGTCTCAAGAGTAGTAAGAAAGATCAAGTCCTAAAAAGCACTTTTCAAATCTCGGCTTGCCTCACGGTAGCTAACAACACTTTTGAGGGGAATATATGCAATTTCATTTTACAAATGTGCGGATGCAAGAAGGGGAAGAGTTTGTGGCTAGTTTTACAATCTACTGTGGAATGTTAGTTGCTTCTCTTTTTAATTTTATTTTTGAAGAGTTTTATTGGCAAAGCAACAAATTGATAAACACATAGGTATGTTTGCAGATATTTCTTTTTATGTTATACACAAATATATGGCCATGATTACACAAATTCTAATCACATTGGCTTTAGCAAAAGCTCTTCAATTATTTTTATAAGGAGTAAAAAGGTAAAATCTCTTACGGAAAAACTTAGATTTTTTTTTTTTTTACATTTTAGAAAAAATTATTGAAAAAATGGGAAGGTGAAAATTGAAGGTAATGTCAAATTGCCCTTTTATTCCTAACCTGAAATCATTTGTGGCACAGCCAAAATGTATAATTCTATACACTTATGAAAATGAAAATTGCAAATTCAAGGTGATAGGCCACAGTGGCAAATTTAGCATTAATCTCTGGAAAGATTTTATCTTCCAGCTTTGCCCTTTCATGGAAAAGCAATCTATAGAAGACTCACAAAACACTTATAAGATACTATGTAAAATGTGCCAAAAATCTTTACAATCTTTCATTCTGCTACTTGATTTCATCTTCTTCATTAATTTTCAACATGACTCTATTTCTTTATTCTAGGAAATTATACCTATTGTTATTTCCTTTGGATTAAGTTATTTGCACCACAAATTATGGTATCCAAATAAAGCAAGTCATTTAAAAAAACATTAACTTTTAAGCAATTATGACAAGGTGTTGAAATGTTATCATCAGGGAAATTGAGATTTATAATGAGGAAGCTTAATGGACTTATGCTCACTTATTCATAGTAATATAGATTTGGAGTTATTTGATTTGTATAATAGGAAAAGAAAAATACACATGAAGAGAAAAAGAAGAGATTGTTATCCTATGAAATATATTTTTTAAATAATGTGATTATATCTCCTTTAATTTTCATTCAAACATTTGATTACTTTCATAGGCCATAAAACATTTAAAAAAGGGTAAACTAGGACTAGGCATATATAAAGAAGAGTGAAGAGTTTAGTTAATAAAAACTATAAAGAAAGGGACGTTCTCTAAAATCAAGACCAATAAGAGAAGGAATAAACATTTAATCAAAGAAAGCTTAAATAATGTTTTAGAGCATCTACAGCAGCAGTCCCTGTCCTCTTTGGTACCAAGGACTGGGTTTCATGAAAGACAATTTTGTCACAGAAGGTGGGTTGGCATTAGATTCTCATCAGGAGCATGCAACCTATATCCCTTGCATATGCAGTTCACAATAGTTTGTGTTCTTATGAGAATTTAATGCTGCTGCTGATCTGACAGGAGGCGGAGCTCATGCAGTGATGCTCATTCACCTACTGCCTGGTTCCTAACAGGCCATGGACTGTTAGGACCCCGATCTAAAGTATAGAACAGGCTTAGGGTAAGTGGACAAAGAAAGCTTAGGGTAAGTGGACAAAGAAAGTAAAGGGCTAATGGATGAATGGCACAGCCTTTGCTCTCATCTCTCCTCATGCTACTAGGAACACAGAAGATGGAATGAAGAAAAAGATATGACACTTTAAGAATGCATTGAAAATAAGTGTTTTGGCCTGGAGCGGTGGCTCATGCCTGTAATCCCAGCACTTTGGGAGACCAAGGCGGGCAGTTCACTTCAGTTCAGGGGTTTAAGACCAGCCTGGCCAACATGGTAAAACCTTTTCTCTACTAAAAATACAAAAAATAAATAAATAAATAACCAGGCATGGTGGCTCACACATGTAATCCCCGCTACTCAGGAGGCTGAAATGAGAATCGCTTGAACCTGGGAGGCAGAGGTTGCAGTGAGCTGAGATCATGCCACTGTACTCCAACCTGACAACAGAGAGAGACTGCTTCAAACTAACTAAATAAGTAAATAAATACGTAAGTGTTTTGATAAGTTGGATTAATTTCTTAAAATTTTACAGACTCCTGCTGTAGCATCTAATACAAATCTTATTGGTACCTCCTATGTGCTAGAATCATGCTATTTGATATGAGGAATTACTAGAATAAAGCATAAGGGTTACTGAGATGAAATAGAGGCATGGATTCTTTGTCAAAGAGCTTAAAGTAGATGTCATTGTTTATGGAGTTTTGTTTGGCCACATTCCCTGGAGCCATAGAAAAACTAGGTTACATCTCAAGGTGACTTTGTACTGTAAGACAACTTATTGTTTAACATATATCAAAGTATTTATGTGAAGAAAATTCCATAATCCATATTGCTTAAAGTGCATGGGTAACAATTTTTTTTTTATTATTATACTTTAGGTTTTAGGGTACATGTGCACAATGTGCAGGTTTGTTACATATGTATCCATGTGCCATGTTGATTTCCTGTACCCATTAACTCGTCATTTAGCATTAGGTATATCTCCTAATGCTGTCCCTCCACCCTCCCCCCATCACACAACAGTCCCCGGAGTGTGATGTTCCCCTTCCTGTGTCCATGAGTTCTCATAGTTCAATTCCCACCTATCAGTGAGAACATGTGGTGTTTGGTTTTTTGTCCTTGCGATAGTTCACTGAGAATGATGTTTTCCAGTTTCATCCATGTCCCTACAAAGGACATGAACTCATCATTTTTTATGGCTGCATAGTATTCCATGGTGTATATGTGCCACATTTTCTTAATCCAGTCTATCGTTGTTGGACATTTGGGTTGGTTCCAACTGTTTGCTATTGTGAATAGTGCCGCAATAAACATACGTGTGCATGTGTCTTTATAGCAGCATGATTTATAGTCCTTTGGGTATATACCCAGTAATGGGATGGCTGGGTCAAATGGTATTTCTAGTTCTAGATCCCTGAGGAATCGCCACACTGACTTCCACAATGGTTGAACTAGTTTACAGTCCCACCAACAGTGTAAAAGTGTTCCTATTTCTCCACATCCTCTCCAGCACCTGTTGTTTCATGATTTTTTAATGATGGCCATTCTAACTGGTGTGAGATGGTATCTCACTGTGGTTTTGATTTGCATTTCTCTGATGGCCAGTGATGATGAGCATTTCTTAATGTGTTTTTTGGCTGCATAAATGTCTTCTTTTGAGAAGTGTCTGTTCATGTACTTTGCCCACTTTTTGATGGGGTTGTTTGTTTTTTTCTTGTAAATTTGTTTGAGTTCATAGCAGATTCTGGATATTAGCCCTTTGTCAGATGGGTAGATTGCAAAAATTTTCTCCCATTCTGTAGGTTGCCTGTTCACTCTGATGGTAGTTTCTTCTGCTGTGCAGAAGCTCTTTAGTTTAATTAGATCCCATTTGTCAATTTTGGCTTTTGTTGCCATTGCTTTTGGTGCTTTAGACATGAAGTCCTTGCCCACGCCTATGTCCTGAATGGTATTGCCTAGGTTTTCTTGTAGGATTTTAATGGTTTTAGGTCTAACATTCAAGTCTTTAATCCATCTTGAATTAATTTTTGTATAAGGTATAAGGAAGGGATCCACTTTCAGCTTTCTACATATGGCTAGCCAGTTTTCCCAGCACCATTTATTAAATAGGGAATCCTTTCCCCATTTCTTGTTTTTGTCAGGTTTGTCAAAGATCAGATAGTTGTAGATATGTGGCATCATTTCTGAGGGCTCTGTTCTGTTCCATTGATCTATGTCTCTGTTGTGGTACCAGTACCATGCTGTTTTGGTTACTGTAGCCTTGTAGTATAGTTTGAAGTCAGGTAGCGTGATGCCTCCAGCTTTGTTCTTTTGGCTTAGGATTGACTTGGCAATGCAGGCTCTTTTTGGTTCCATATGAACTTTAAAGTAGTTTTTTCCAATTCTGTGAAGAAAGTCATTGGTAGCTTGATGGGGATGGCATTGAATCTATAAATTACCTTGGGCAGTATGGCCATTTTCACGATGTTGATTCTTCCAACCCATGAGCATGGAATGTTCTTCCATTTGTTTGTATCCTCTTTTATTTCATTGAGCAGTGGTTTGTAGTTCTCCTTGAAGAGGTCCTTCACATCCCTTGTAATTGGATTCCTAGGTATTTTATTCTCTTTGAAACAATTGTGAATGGGAGTTCACTCATGATTTGGCTCTCTGTTTGTCTGTGATTGGTGTACAAGAATGCTTGTGATTTTTGTACATTGATTTTGTATCCTGAGACTTTGCTGAAGTTGCTAATCAGCTTAAGGAGATTTTGGGCTGAGACAATGGGGTTTTCTAGATATACAATGATGTCATCTGCAAACAGGGACAATTTGACTTCCTCTTTTCCTAATTGAATACCCTTTATTTCTTTCTTCTGCCTGATTGCTCTGGCCAGAACTTCCAGCACTATGTTGAATAGGAGCGGTGAGAGAGGGCATCCCTGTCTTGTGCCAGTTTTCAGAGGGAATGCTTCCCGTTTTTTTTTTTTTTTTTTTTTTTGAGACAGAGTCTCGCTCTGTCACCCAGGCTGGAGTGCAGTGGCGCGATCTTGGCTCACTGCAACCTCCGCCTCCCGGGTTCACGCCATTCTCCTGCCTCAGCCTCTCCAAGTAGCTGGGACTACAGGCGCCCGCCACCACGCCCGGCTAATTTTTTGTATTTTTAGTAGAGACGGGGTCTCACCATGGTCTCGATCTCCTGACCTTGTGATCCGCCCGCCTCGGCCTCCCAAAGTGCTGGGATTACAAGCGTGAGCCACCGTGCCCGGCCATGCTTCCAGTTTTTGCCCATTCAGTATGATATTGGCTGTGGGTTTGTCATAGATAGCTCTTATTATTTTGAGATACATCCCATCAATACCTAATTTATTGAGAGTTTTTAGCATGAAGGGTTGTTGAATTTTGTCAAAGGCCTTTTCTGCATCTATTGAGATAATCATGTGGTTTTTGTCTTTGGTTCTGTTTATATGCTGGATTACATTTATTGATTTGCGTGTGTTGAACCAGCTTGCATCCCAGGGATGAAGCCCACTTGATCATGGTGGATAAGCTTTTTGATGTGCTGCTGGATTCGGTTTGCCAGTATTTTATTGAGGATTTTTGCATCAATGTTCATCCAGGATATTGGTCTGAAATTCTCTTTTTTGGTTATGTCTCTGCCAGGCTTTGGTGTCAGGACGATGCTGGCTTCATAAAATGTGTTAGGGAGGATTCCCTCGTTTTGTATAGATTGGAATAGTTTCAGAAGGAATGGTACCAGTTCCTCCCCATACCTCTGGTAGAATTCGGCTGTGAATCCATCAGGTCCTGGACTCTTTTTGGATGGTAAGCTATTGATTATTGCCACAATTTCAGAACCTGTTATTGGTCTATTCAGAGATTCAACTTCTTCCTGGTTTAGTCTTGGGAGGGTGTATTTGTCGAGGAATTTATCCATTTCTTCTAGATTTTCTCATTTATTTGCATAGAGGTGTTTGTAGTATTCTCTGATGGTAGATTGTATTTCTGTGGGGTCGGTGGTGATATCCCCTTTTTCATTTTTTATTGCATCTATTTGATTCTTCTCTCTTTTCTTCTTTATTAGTCTTGCTAGTGGTCTATCAATTTTGTTGATCTTTTCAAAAAACCAGCTCCTGGATTCATTAATTTTCTGAAGGGTTTTTTGTGTCTCTATTTCCCTCAGTTCTGGTCTGATTTTAGTTATTTCTAGCCTTCTTCTAGCTTTTGAATGTGTTTGCTCTTGCTTTTCTAGTTCTTTTAATTGTGATGTTAGGGTGTCAATTTGGGATCTTTCCTGCTTTCTCTTGTGGGCATTTAGTGCTATAAATTTCCCTCTACACACTGCTTTGAATGTGTCCCAGAGATTCTGGTATGTTGTGTCTTTGTTTTAGTTGGTTTCAAAGAACATCTTTATTTCTGCCTTCATTTCATTATGTACCCAATAGTCATTCAGGAGCAGGTTGTTCAGTTTCCATGTAGTAGAGCAGTTTTGAGTGAGTTTCTTCATCCTGAGTTCTAGTTTGATTGCACTGTGGTCTGAGAGACAGTTTGTTATAATTTCTGTTCTTTTACATTTGGTGAGGAGAGCTTTACTTCCAACTATGTGGTAAATTTTGGAATAGGTGTGGTGTGGTGCTGAAAAAAATGTATATTCTGTTGATTTGGGGTGGAGAGTTCTGTAGATGTCTATTAGGTCCACTTTGTGCAGAGCTGAGTTCAATTCCTGGATATCCTTGTTAACTTTCTGTCTCATTGATCTGTCTAATGTCGACAGTGGGGTGTTAAAATCTCCCATTATTATTGTTTGGGAGTTTAAGTCCCTTTGTAGGTCACTCAGGACTTGCTTTATGAATCTGGGTGCTCCTGTGTTGGGTGCATATATATTTAGTATAGTTAGCTCTTCTTGATGAATTGATCTCTTTACCATTATGTAATGGCCTTCTTTGTCTCTTTTTATCTTTGTTGGTTTAAAGTCTATTTTATCAGAGACTAGGATTGTAACCCCTGCCTTTTTTTGTTTTCCATTTGCTTGATCGATCTTCCTCCATCCCTTTATTTTGAGTCTATGTGTGTCTCTGCACATGAGATGGGTTTCCTGAATACAGCACACTGATGAGTCCTGACTCCTTATCCAGTTTGCCAGTCTGTGTCTTTTATTTGGAGCATTTAGCCCATTTACATTTAACGTTAATATTGTTATGTGTGAATCTGATCCTGTCATTATGATGTGAGTTGGTTATTTTGCTCGTTAGTTGATGCAGTTTCTTCCTAGCCTCGATGGTCTTTACAATTTGGCATGTTTTTGCAGTGGCTGGTACCGGTTTTCCTTTCCATGTTTAGTGCTTCCTTCAGGAGCTCTTTTAGGGCAGGCCTGGTGGTGACAAAATCACTCAGCGTTTGCTTGTCTGTAAAGTATTTTATTTCTCCTTCACTTATGAAGCTTAGTTTGGCTGGATATGAAATTCTGGGTTGAAAATTCTTTTCTTTAAGAATGTTGAATATCGGCCCCCACTCTCTTCTGGCTTGTAGAGTTTCTGCGGAGAGATCAGCTGTTAGTCTGATGGGCTTCCCTTTGTGGGTAACCCGACCTTTCTCTCTGGCTGCCCTTAACATTTTTTCCTTCATTTCAACTTTGGTGAATCTGACAATTATGTGTCTTGGAGTTGCTCTTCTCGAGTAGTATCTTTGTGGCGTTCTCTGTATTTCCTGAATCTGAATGTTGGCCTGCCTTGCTAGATTGGGGAAGTTCTCCTGGATAATATCTTGCAGAGTGTTTTCCAACTTGGTTCCATTCTCCCCGTCATTTTCAGGTATACCAATCAGACGTAGGTTTGGTCTTTTCTCATAGTCCCACATTTCTTGGAAGCTTTGTTCATTTCTTTTTATTCTTTTTTCTCTAAACTTCCCTTGTCGGTTCATTTCATTCATTTCATCTTCCATCACTGATACCCTTTCTTCCAGTTGATCGCATCTGCTACCGAGGCTTCTGCAATCTTCTCGTAGTTCTCGAAACTTGGCTTCCAGCTCCATCAGCTCCTTTAAGCCCTTCTCTCCATTGGTTATTATAGTTATCCATTCTTCTAATTTTTTTTCAAAGTTTTTAACTTCCTTGCTATTGTTTTGAATTTCCTCCCATAGCTCAGAGTATTTTGATTGTCTGAAGCCTTCTTCTCTCAACTCGTCAAAGTCATCCTCCATCCAGCTTTGTTCTGTTGCTGGTGAGGAACTGCATTCCTTTGGAAGAGGAGAGGTGCTCTGCTTTTTAGAATTTCCAGTTTTTCTGCTCTGTTTTTTTCTCATCTTTGTGGTTTTATCCACTTTTGGTCTTTGATGATGGTGATGTACAGATGGGTTTTTGGTGTGGATGTCCTTTCTGTTTGTTAGTTTTCCTTCTCCCAGACAGGACCCTCAGCTGCAGGTCTGTTGGAATTTACTAGAGGTCCACTCCAGACCCTGTTTGGCTGGGTGTCAGCAGTGGTGGCTGCAGAACAGCAGATTTTCGTGAGACCACAAATTCAGCTGTCTGATAGTTCCTCTGGAAGTTTTGTCTCAGAGGAGTACCCGGCCAAGTGAGGTGTCAGTCTGTCCCTACTGGGGGGATGCCTCCCAGTTAGGCTGCTCAGGGGTGAGGGACCCACTTTAGGAGGCAGTCTGTCCATTCTCCGATCTCCAGCTGCGTGCTGGGAGAACCACTGCTCTCTTCAAAGCTGTCAGACAGGGACATTTAAGTCTGTGGAGGTTCCTGCTGACTTTTTGTCTGTCTGTGCCCTGCCCCCAGAGGTGGAGCCTACAGAGGCAGGCAGGCCTCCTTGAGCTGTGGTGGGCTCCACCCAGTTTGAGCTTCCTGGCTGCTTTGTTTACCTAAGCAAGCCTGGGCAATGGCGGGTGCCCCTCCCCCAGCCTGGCTGCGGCCTTGCAGCTTGATCTGAGACTGCTGTGCTAGCAATCAGTGAGACTCCGTGGGCATAGGACCCTCCGAGCCAGGTGCGGGACACAATCTCCTAGTGTGCCGTTTTCCAGGCCCATTGGAAAAGCGCAGTATTTGGGTGGGACTGACCGGATATTCCAGGTGCTGTCTGTTACCCCTTTCTTTGACTAGGAAAGGGAACTCCCTGACCCCTTGCGCTTCCCGAGTGAGGCAATGCCTGGCCCTGCTTCGGCTTGCGCACAGTGCGCTTCACCGACTGTCCTGCACCCACTGTTAGGCACTCCCTAGTGAGATGAAACCGGTACTTCAAACAGAAATGCAGAAATCACCCATCTTCTGTGTCGCTCAGGCTGGGAGCTATAGACTGGAGCTGTTCCTATTCGGCCATCTTGGCTCCAACCTGGGTAACAATTTTTAAATGAGTCATATAATGAGAGTAGAATTGGGCTGAATCATTTCCAGATTATATTTAATTTTGGCCTTTGAGAGTATAAAATTAACCAAGCTATGATTTAAAATAGACAACAATCAATATTTATTGTTATCTTCTTTTTATTTTAATCAAGGCCTAGAAAGAAAAATAGGGAGGGCAAAATTTCAGTCTCTCAGCCAGAGATAGAACCCAGTAAAGATATTTGTTTTCTTAAGTACTAATCCTTGGAAAATACAGCAAATTTCAAATAAGAATTAACACCTTTTTAATACAATGTGTTCATATAACCCCACAACGTCTTTATCTGCTAAGGTTTCATTGTGAAATCAAACCAGAAGTGCTTCATCCAAATCACAGGGAGCCATTGGACACAGAACCCATTATTGTTACTCATCTACCCAAGGAGCTACAAACATTTTCAAGAACAAGACACATGCTGTTTGTGTCAACTTAGCTATCTTTTAACCAATGACTTCAGCTCTTCAGGCAATAGATAAATTGGAGAGCATCACAGAACAGCCTCTGGCTTCCAAGGTTAGATTTCATTATTTCTTAAATATGGAGGTCCAGCTGTATTACTTTCCACAATGCTTTCCTGTCCCACAGCTACTGTAGTAAAGCTCACTTCTCAATGAGCCCTGCTGGTTATTAGGACATCAGGTGATAAACACTGAAGTGTGTGGGCAGATAGTCTTTGTATGCAGTTTATCAGTCACTGTAATGCCAAAGAGACTTTTCTCCTCACCCTTTTCCCTTTAATTTTGCCTGTATTTTCAGAGTGCACCATTCATTTACACACACACACACCCACGTAAAATAACCTGGAAATAAACAAGGGAGCTAATATCAATGTCAGTGTTAAACGGGAAGGGGATTCTGTGATAAATGTAATGATTAGACCAAGGTCATTTATTTCTGCTTAGTGGAAGAACAGATGTTAAACCTACGGTTTTGTTCCATGCTTTTTGCACACTGCAGTGCTTGTGTTCAAATTAAGCTGTGCCTGTTACACATATGGAGAGGGATACTTTCAAACTCGAAGAAATAATAATAATAATATTTCTTTTTTTTTTTTGAGATGAGGTCTCTGTCGCCTATGCTAGAGTGCAATGATGCAATCATGGCTCACTGCAGCCTCAATGTCCGGGGCTCAAGTAATCCTCCCACCTCAGCCTCCCAAGTAGCTGGGACTACAGGTACACTCCACCAAGCCTGGTTAATTTTTGTACTTTGTGTAGAGACAGGGTTTTGCCACGTCGCCCAGGCTGATCTTGAACTTCTGGGCTCAAGCAATCTGCCCACGTCAGCCTCCCCAAATGTTGAGATTACAGGCATGAGCCACAGCACCCAGCCAAAAATAATACTTCTAATTCCAGTGTTTGTTACATGCTGAGCATGCTCTACTGGAATTCTGTAGTGTGGAAATATCTGAAGGAACACATTCTTTAAATGACAGCATCATGGGGGTGTGGTTAAGAAGCTAGCCGGGCTGAGTTGAAATCTTGGTACTTCTGTTTGCTAAGTCTGTGACTTTGAGCAAGTTACTTAATCTCTCTCCACCTTACTTTCCTCATCTTTAAAATTGGGGTAACAGTACCAAATTCAAAGGGCTTTTGTGTAAATTTTTTTTTTTTTTTTTTGAGACGGAGTCTCGCTCTGCCGCGCAGGCTGGAGTGCAGTGGCGTGATCTCAGCTCACTGCAAGCTCCGCCTCCCAGGTTCACGCCATTCTCCTGCCTCAGTCTCTTGAGTAGCTGGGATTACAGGTGCCCGCCACCACGCCTGGCTAATTTTTTTTTTTTTTGTACTTTAGTAGAAACGGGGTTTCACTGTTTTAGTTAGGATGGTCTCGATCTCCTGATCTCGTGATCCGCCCACCTCAGCCTGTCAAAGTGCTAGGATTACAGGCGTGAGCCACTGCGCCGGGCTGCTTTTGTGTAAATTAAATGATTCAATATATGTAAGGATCTTAAAACAGTGTCTGGCTCATAAGTGCCACCCAGGAGTTAACTAATTAAGTGATATAAATAATTAAACCTTATGTAATATTTTAAAGTTACGTGCAGAAATCAAACATCCAAGCCTCTGACTATTCTTTCACCATTTTAGTCATTAATAAAATTATTGAACTGTCCATAAGTGCTGACTTATTATTTTTATGTCAGGTTTTTTTTTTCTTGTTTGTGCATGCATACACAAACTGGGGGCAATTTAGTTGTCAGCTTTTAATTTTTCAAAAAGTTTCTTTCCTTCAACATATAATTTGACAAATCACTTCATTTCATATGGGAAAAAGAGAACCCTATTTTTTATTATATGAAATTTATGAGTAATGTAAGTAATGCTTGCATAATTAGGAATCAGTCCTTTAGGAATCTAGCTTTCCTTCTGCTTAGAGCAAATAAGTTATGAATTGATTTTTTTCTTTATAAGATGGGAATCCTGTAAAGGTATAATAAATACCAAGTTGGAATTTATGACAGCACATTAATATTAGTTTCTTGGATATGATAGATCAACAATAAGCTTTTTGTGGTTTTGCATAAAGATAGAATCACAGGGAAAAAAGAACATTAGGATCTTCCATTTAACAAATGTGTATTAAGCCTTCATAGAGAGCTTGTGATCTACCCTTTCTCTGTGACCTGATGATAAAGGCTCTGCCTTTTAAATACTTAAATTTGAGAAAGGTTAAGACAGACATATCAGTAATCATTATACAATGCAGAAAATAATTATCATAAGAGGGGAACAAAGTACTATGGGTATCAAGTGGGGAAAGATCACTTCCTGTCCTAGGAATCAGATTTTATGGTTGTGGTGGCTTTTGAGATGAGCTGAGATGGAAATTTATTTAGTCTGTAGACATTATGATATTGGAACATTTTAAGCAAATATAGAATGATAAAAAAGCACAAAAATAGAAGACATGGGGAAACTTTCTAGAAGAATTAGCATTGGTGGTTGCTCAGTTTATAAGGTGTTTACGGGGAGGATTGGGAGCAAGACCAGGAAGGTAATGTGGATCTGTATTCCATAGAGCTGTGGTCCCCAACCTTTTTGGCACCAGGAACCAGTTTCGTGGAAGACAGTTTTTTCCATGGACTAGTGGTTGGGGAGTAGTTTCAGGATGAAACTGTTCCACCTCAGATCATCAAGCATTAGATTAAGGAGGCCACACCCTAGATAACCCACATGCGCATGCTCACAATAGGGTTCCTGCTCCTATGAGAATCTAATGCTGCTGCTGATCTGACAGGAGGCGGGGCTCAAGCTCATTTCCTGTTGTGCAGCCGAGTTTCTAACAGGCCACGGACCCATACAGGTTCATGCCCCATGGAAGTTGAAGACCATTGATATAGAGCCTCTATTCATCTCCTTGAACCAAAATATAGTCTTCAATGTTATTTCCAAAATTATCCCAGAAATATGACTCTATAACTTCCCTTGATAATGTATTATTGAAGTGTGTAATCATAAAAACAAAAGAACACAAAGCTCTTACCTGAACAACATTTCAGTACTACCTCAGGCTTTTCTTTTGAGGATTACGTTGTTTAAATTGTACATTTTTCTATTACATTTTTATTCTGCCTCCAAGATAAATTTATTTTTTGATTTATTAATTATTTTATTTTCGACAGGACTTGGTCTAATAGGTAGTTGATTTGGAAAGGGCTGAATGTGGCTCATTGACTGAAATTGATGCTAATTTTTAATCTAGAATTTCTAACCAGAAATTAGTTATTGGAAGAAACAGCTGTAAAGTTTTAAAGCTGGTTTCCAGGAGAAACATCTACAACTAGAAATGTCAGTTGACATGGAAAATTTCATGAGAAGCTACAAAATATTTATATTCTGCTGGATGGACACTAGTTTTGGACACTAAGGAAATTGTTTCCATTAGAACAAATGTTTGGTTTTCCTGTCTGTGGACTTTAATCAACTACATGTGAAATATATGCAAACTAGATTCTTTGCTAGAGAGGAAGTGAAAGATTGAAAGTATTATCTTTGAGGCTTTTCTTTGTTTCAAAATTTTTCAATTCTTTCCCGTTGCAAAGATACCTTTGACATTGTTTGCATGCCAGTTATATTCTCCCTTGACTCAAACCCAAGCATGACCTCCTCTGACTAATCTTGCCTTTAGGTAGGAAGAAGATAAGATTACCAGTTCCCAGTACTCTAGGAATTGGTCCATAAGATGTAGCAGAAGGTTCCAAGTCTTTGCTATTGTGAATAGTGCTGCAATAAACATACATGTGCTGGCACATGTATACATATGTAACAAACCTGCACGTTGTGCACATGTACCCTAGAACTTAAAGTATAATTTAAAAAAAAAAAAGATGTAGCTGAAGGAGGGAAGGAAAGGAAATTAATTCTTCACAGTGTTGGATTGCTGGTTGTTATAAAGCAGCCTAAACAAGACAGGTAATAACACCATTGTATTTTGTGCTAGTTAGATTGCATCTGGAGTACTGTTTCCATTCTTGTTACTATATTTTAAAATACATTATCAAATTTGAGTTTATCAAGAGTAGGTCAACAAAAATGATGACTAGGGTGTATATACCATAATATGTAAAATTAAGTAGGGATATTTATCTCAGTTAAGAAAAGAATTACAATAGCTTTTAAATATTTGAATGACCGGCATGTCAAAGAATGGGCCTCATTAGTCCATTGCTTTCTAGAGGCGAGCTCTGGCAGAGAAATATGACATGTTCCTTGATGAGATTTTGAGTTCCCTGCCTCTAGAAGTTTTGAAAGATATAGATTTTTTGGTACGCAGATTGGACCTTTTAGAAGGGTAGAAATTAATAGTTTGCATTCAAAACTTGAAAATATTCTAAAAGATAAGAAAAATGTGGTGTGGGCCCACCCTGAATAGCCCTGCACCTTTATGCAATTTCATTGCCTTAAAGTTAGACCTGTCTACTTTTTTATCAATTGAGTTCTTTAAAGACATTCCAATTAAGGAGAAATTTAGCCTAGGGAGACAAGTTTTGCAGATAGGAAAATTACATTTTCAGTGTTCTATGATTAACACCTGAATGTGGATACACTATTTTCCTTTAAAGAAGGTCCTAATGATTCTGAAAAGAAAACATTTAATTTTAGCTCCTGTTGTAACAGGAAGAAAAAAAATCCTCTAAAGCAGTCATTAACTCACTGTTACATAAGGCAGTAGCACATTAGATGAGCTCTACGTAATCAAGAGGAAATTGTGCTTTATCTCTTACAGTTAGTGTCCTTGAGATGAGTTAAAACTACATGAAAAAGATAATTCCCCCTGACCAAAATGACACGTACGGATTTCACAGAAATATCTCATCTTTCTTCAAGTTAGACCTGCCCACTGTTTTTTTCCCCCCCTTCATCTTTTGAATTTCAAAATATATTTTAATTAAGCCAAATGTGTGGATCTATATTTTGGGAACATATCATTTCAAAGCCATCGTAAAATTTCTGAATTATTTTGGAATATAAGCAATGAAAAGGCAATGACATTTTACTAAAAGACCTCACAGATATTAAAATGGTAAAAAGTCATGTTTGAAATAACTGTAACCATATGAAATACTTGATTGTGACATACACACACACACACACACACACACTGTTTACCAAGATTCTACCATGAAGTAATTTTCTATCTTTAAATTCTTCACTATTTATTTTTTAAAAGCATTGAAATTTTATATTACTTATATCTCAGAAGACACAGAATATTCAGTATTCAGCCCTAATCATCTCTACTGGGGTGGGATGATGGGCAGGGAAACCAGTAATTGGTCTAAGGCTGCATCTGCCAGGCACATGGATCAGTCATTTGTTTGTCTCTGTGTTTTGTGCTATTGGACATCAGACATTGGAAGTTTTACTGTATCTCTGTTAATGGTAACTTTATTAGAGCAAGAGAGTAACATTCATAGGAAAATGGCAGAAATATAATATCATCCAATATATTTAAGAAGCATAGTCCTTTTAAAAAAAAAATAGGCTGATGGCATCAAAGAGGATGGCATCAAAGAGGATCTTTTAAAAATCTTTCTTACAAAAAGCAAATATTTTACATTGTGTTCAGGATTATGGACTTTAATAAAATTATTAGATAATTTATTTTCTTTGTTTCTACCATGATTCAAATGAAATCTGATTATTCATTGAAACCTCATTTATAAGACAGAAATCCTGGAATTCATCCAAGTATTATTCATTAAAGACTTAGTTAAACAAATTATGCCATATCCATTTACTTCAAAATTCTGCTTGTGGTGAGTTTTTAGTTGGTAATTTAGGTGATTTAATAAATATACTTCTATTTTCTAATGCAAACCTTAACCCATTGTACCAATGGATTTTTTTTGCCAACACTCTCAATCATTAAGTCTTGTCCAGCATTAACATTTTATGTGCAATGATTCTGTGGTTTTCTTAAGTGGATACTGTCACTGAGATTTGTGCCAGTATTGCTGATCGATTTATTACTTTTTAGTTTTCTGTTCTTTTGGTTTTAACAGATTTGCTTTTTAGATTAGCTCATTTGTCCAGACTTATGGAAATGAATTGAGGTTGAAGTGAGTAGTCTCCCACACATAAATACAGCAGAAATCCATAGAACATAAAGGAGCCTGAGAGTATCAGCTTCCTGCTGTCAGGTGCTGTGAAACAAAATAACGTGATGCTGTGACCATCTGAAATTCATATCTAGTGAGCTGGTAACCTCAGCTTCATGGCTTCTCTAGTGGCATTAAACAGCATTCTCATTGTAGAATTAATGATTCCCCTTTCCTATGTTAAATTTTCAAAAAGATTATTAATTTATTAATTTTATTGAAAATGGATAAATCTGAGAAATCATTTATATTAACTTTTGATCTGCTTTATCCCTTACAAGTGTCTTCTTTTTATTTGCCTATGAATTTTCTTAGGTTTAATTTTCAATCCTCATTTTACAAAGCTAAAAAAAAAAAGGGTAAAAACAGTCATTAAATTTACTTATGGACTTCATTTTCTCAATTTAAAATTGGACAGCTTTCCAAAAATATTTACTCAGGAGCAATTATATACACTGTGCAAAATTAAAACATTTGCCCTCCAAGGAAGAATAATGTCCAGCTTGGGAAACAAGGCTGGAAAATATTATGTACCATTCTGTTTAGAAGTGGCTTTAGGTTATAGATTAAAAAGTGGTGGTGGTAGAAGGGAATATCTGGAGACTGAAATAAATACTAAGGAGTTGAAGGTGGTGAAGCTTGAATTCAGTCGACAAGGGTGGTATGGGTTTGGATAGGGAGGAAGTGCACATTTAATAAACAAAGGATATTTAAGGACAATTGAATAGATACACCAAAATATTGAATTGTAAGTCCCCTTGTGATATCAAATCACCTAACTTAAAGATATTTACTACTTCCTTTAAGTAAGAGAATATGTCCTAATTATGTTCTCAAAGACTGTTTAATAACAGCTGGGATATGAATGTAGGTTACTTTCCAGCTTCCCAATACTCTGGCTTACTTTTATAAAATGTGTGTTTTTGTTCAGTTTAGTTTTAGTTTTCTTACTCAGTGGCAAAAATTGAACCCAAAACTTGCATTCTTTTTTGTTATTTTTCTCTTTCTAAAATGAGAGAATCACAAATGCACCGGTAATCGCTGTTAAAATGATTCACTCTATAAATACATTGTAAAACCCATGTAAACTATATCACTACTAAACATTAAAAGTACATTTTGTGGTTCTATTTAAATGAATCTACTTAATTAATAAATCATAGTTTCATGTTTTCTGAGTTAGTTTAAAAATCACAGATTTAATTTTTCATGAGATAATCTAATGGTCTTTAGAACAACCATTGTCTTTATAATAGTTATATTGTTTCCTTCCTACCCCAAGAAGGAAAATCTGATTTATATAACGACATATAGCTATAGAAACTATATATAATTGTGTATATATTTATATGATGAAACATATACAGAGACATAAGGCTTTCTTTGATGAATTTAATAATATTACAAAATGAAGCAGCTGAGCTTTATTTAATACAAATGACTGTATTAAATATTTGTGTATCTTTTCTTTCAACAAATATTTATTCAGTTCCTCCAATGTTCCAGACACTGTTTTGAAAACTATGGATGTAATGGTGAGCAAAAAAATGCTACAGCCCTGTCCTCATGAAACTCTTAGTTTAATGGGAGAGACTAATAAAAATTCAATATATGTTTACATGCTAATTACATATGTACGAGATTATGTTTTATGTGTTATATATTATAAATACTTCAATGGATGCCATTCTCCAAATTTTGCACAGGAATCAAAATGCGTGTAAAATGCTGATCGAATGGAAACATTTTGATTATTCAAGCATTTTCTATGCAAATCCAATGCTGTGCCTCACAGTGACCCAAATACTCTGCAGTTCTGAGATTGTAGAGTTGACCACATCATATGCTGTCTGAAATATTTGGCCAGGGGAAACTAATCATCTTTGTTATACTTTTCACAGGGAAGAAGTTAGTAATAGCAACCTTTAAGTGCAAAGTCACATCCCAATTGGGCTATTGGCCAAGGACAACAGATAAACAAATAATAAAACAATAACCAAATTAACCCAAACCTCTCTCTCAGTACTTCTGTGGATACTTCCAGAGGCAACTCCATATCCTTCTTTAATGATTGAATTCACAAATTTAAAATAATAGTTTACTCTAATTTTAGTAATGCCCCTGCTCCCTCCAACACACAAACATACACACACATTTAGAGCACTTAACATTTGGGTAGGCATAAATAATCAAGCATAAATATCATAATTGCTATTTTTGCATCACTGCAGTTGAATAAAACATTGTAAAATATTGTCAGAATACAATAATACATAGTTCTTGTTGGTTATGCAAATAACTAATGACTAGATAATTATATGCTTGCAAAACATATTTGGTACATGCTTAACCAAATTTATGATATAGCCAACAAAAGGATCAATAAGTCACTCTGAATTAACATTCACATGTAAAATGTGTTATACTAAGAAATGTAGTTTTTATATTTCATAATGAGATTTTCCTATTTGATGGTAAGCCACACTGGGTGTTAAATTGTTTTTAATGGGTATAATTTCCAAGTTGTAAAAGTTTACTTAAGACACTCAAAAATGAAACAGACAAAAACAGAATATGTAAGAATTGTTGAAACCACACAAAGAGACTGGAATCTGTCTAATGAAGAAACTTAGGTGTTATAGTATTGTGTCGTATCAGGGTAATATACGGCCCACTGGGCCTGGGTAGTTATACTTCACAGTTGATACTTGTGGAAAAAAAAGAGAAAGAGAGTGAGGAAGAAAGGAAGGAAGGCAAGGAGAGTCTGTATGATGCCTTCCTGTTCTCCCAAGTACCACCACACTTCAGGAACATGGAAACATGTACACTGGTGGAATGTCCTGCAAAAGAGCGACTAACTTAAAAATCAAGGAATAGGTTTATTGTATCAAAGCACGGTGGTAAGCTCTCTGGAAAAATAAAGCACTGAAATCTCAGCTGCCCACTGAAATGCATAGCCTGAGGCTGTGTATACTTCTGGTCTCAGCTGCCTCAGATAATTAATTTCTTATGCATTCTAATATATTTTTAAAAGGAACAACAAAACTGATTAGGATTGTAGCAGAATGCCATTTAGATGTAAATAACAAGAAGCTCAACTCAAATAATACACAGTATATATTTTCCCTAGAACTAGAAGTCTGAAGGAAGGTCAGGATTCATGGTTGATATGATTCAGTGGCTCAACGATATAATCAAGATTCTAATATCTTTGTTTCTGTACTCTGCCTTTGAGCAGGATCAGCTTTCTTCCAAATCTGTCTCCCATCGTGGTTGCAAGGTGTATGCCAATGACTTCTGGGGCCACAAGCCTCTGTGTCTACATCTAAACGGGAGTGAGAAAGGGTTATTTCCAGACACTTTCTCAGAAGAGTGAGGAAGCCTTTTTTTTCCAAGTGCCTCTTCCCACCTAAATACACACAAATATCTCCTTACATATCCTTGTCCCCACATGGGTCACATGCCTATACCTAGGCCAATAACTGTGGCCAAGAAAAGGGAACAGATTTAGTTCGTTCTGAGATGCAGACCATTTATTAGATCCAAAGGAGATGTCGTCTTTCCCTAAAGCATTGATATAGGTACCCAATGAAATCTGAAGATGACACAAGAAAGCAGTGTTGAAAGCTTGTGAAACAACCAGAATATAAATTGCAAAGGGTTTTCTGTAAGCCTACTAATTTACTGCTGTAGTTCCAACAATGGTACCCATGGCTGTTTCCCAGTGAAATAAACTTTGATGGGTTAGAGTCAGAATTCTCAATATTTAGTGTTCATGGTTATTATCTACAGAACTTACAAAAAATGCAGAAGCCTGGGCTAAAACCCAATATTCAAATTCAGTAGATGTGGGGCATTTTAATAGACACCCAGGAAGGTTCTGTTATGGGTGATAGGAGGATTACACTTACTTAAATTCTATATGTCTGATATATTTTTTACTCTCTGTTTTCCTACCATCATTATAATTTCAGTACATTCTTCTAAATGCTGACCAACTGGAGCAATACACTTATTTGTTGGGTTGCTTATTTTTGGTTTTCTTGGTGAATGTGTTTAAATTCCCAGAATTAGAAGAGACTATATGTGCCACAGACTCTGATTTTTATTTTAATTGCTGATTTTATGACTTCTAAGAGGAAGAGAGAATAATCATTTGGGTAGCATGATAGTACCTTCCGTGATACTTGTTTCACAGAAATGTCATTAAAAAGGCAACTAATGCCCACTTCGAGGTTTATTTTTACTCTGGGGCTCTAGTTGCCACCTGTTAATAGTTCGTGATGTTTTGTTCAGTAAAGCAGTTAGCCTGAAATGCTGCCTTTGTTACAGAGATAACTAAAGATGAATTATTACCAATACTAACCCTTGTCTATATGCCTTTATGAGTGTGAATGGTGTGAATACTGGTTAATAACATCTACCCATATCAAGGAAGCACTGCTATGTAGATGTTGCATAGAAAAAGAAATCTTTGCAAAGTTGTGTATTTGCTGGCTATAATTCTGTTAATTTGTAACAAAGATACTTTCAGGTATTGCAAATTCAAGTGTAGATTGGTACACAGCTTGCCCTGTGGGATTTGCTTTTCGAAGGTTCTGATTACTATGACTCTTACTAAATTTGGAATTGTCTTCATTTCTGTACTTTGCTAGTTCCTTCCTAAAATTTCTTGCTTGTTCTTACATAATGGAAGAGTAAAATCTTAGCAACTTCCAATCTTCCTTCCTTAGACATCACTTCTTTAGGGTGCTTTGTTTAACCAGTCGGGATCTCAGCTGCCTTTGTCTGTCCCCGGATTGTAAGGAAAATGGAGAAGCTTCCAAAGAAGAACTCCATTTCTTGAAAGGATTTCTCTCCTCAGCCTCTGTATCAATTTTTCTTTCTTTTCTCCCCCAGTTTTATGCTTAAGTCCAGCTAACATTATTAGGAGCATAACCACTCCCATGATCCAACACTAAATAGTACCTAGTGAATTTCAGTAAACTCTGTCATCTAGTTTGTAAGTAGAAATGGAATCAGCACTTTGTGAGACAATAAGGCATAGCCGAAGAAGTTCAGTTTTAAAGTCACACTGACATGAGCTCAAATTCAAATTGAACTCACACAGATTGTTCAGTCACTCTGAACCTCTGTACTTTCCTTTATCAAATGAGAAATATTTTCATCTCATTGGTTGCTTTGTGAGTTAAATGAGTTCACACACATAAAGTGACCAGCTGTAAGTGTAAGGATTTTTTTTCTTTTGAATCTCTAGACTTTTGTTAACAATAACTCATCTAAGTCAGCACTTCTACAAGCCCCTGTGGTATTTTCCTAAAAGGGAATTCCTGGAAGCTACCATTTTTTTTTCCTGTTTGAACATGTTATGATATATTTTGGACATGATAAAGCAGCAAACTGCTTTTAAAATATTTATGTTCTCTGCGCCATGCATGCCAACTGTGTTTGCTCTCTCCATTTCTTTATGTGCCAAGGAGGCGAGCCAAACAGTGTGAGAGGAAAATACTGTCAGGACACAAAGTCAGCTTGTCTTATGTGTACTCTGTGCAGATGTAACCTTAACGGAAAAGAGTGGAGACCACTCCCTGGCTACACAGTGATACCTTGATTAACGAATCCGCTGGGAACAAAGTTCCTTTATAAGCAATTCAGCTGAGTAAATTTTTATTTTAAAACTTCATGAATCAAGTGAAATAGTATTGGCTTGTGTCATATAATTCAACGGTAATATTCTGGGTAAACTGCAGTTCTGCATAGAGCAGAAATACTTCTTCACAGAGTGTGTGTTGAAGTATAAAAGTGAATAGATGGATTCTAGGCAAAATTGTGAAGCTGCTTCAGACAAACTTTTTTTTCACTCTTGTAATTGCTGTGCTCCATCCTCCACATACACAGGGCAGTAGGTTATTGCCCTTGGAATCTTGCTGCTCTCAAACCTTCCTACCTCTTAAAACAGGAATCAACAAGATTCACACTTTTATGAGTTACAGTTGATGTTATCTTGCATTGATATTGCCTAGTAATACCACAATCCTGGCTACAAGTTAATACCATGTAAAGATTCTGACTCAATTGGTTCTATGTGGAGCCCAGAATTTGGGATTCTAATATACTTACAGGGTTGGTAACCACTACCCAAGGATAAAATTGTATTTTCATATTGTGGCCTCCTCTTTTATAATGTCTGTGTGTATCCATATGTGGGCTGCAGAACATAAGTCAGAACCACCTGGGATCACTCTTTAAAATGCAGGTTCTGGTGTCCTTACCACAGAATCATCACTACTAAATGTTGAAGTGTGCGGTATATGTAGGTGTGTGTATGTGTGTCACATACACACACACACACACAGTGGGAGAGAGAGAGAGAGACCTGGAATCTTCATGTTTAAGAAAAGTCCAGGCCGGGCTTGGTGGCTCGTGCCTGTAATCCCAGCACTTCGGGAGGCAGAGGCAGGTGGAACACCTGAGGTCAGGAGTTCAAGACCAGCCTGACCAACATGGAGAAACCCCGTCTCTACTAAAAATACAACATTAGCCAGGTGTGGTGGTACATGCCTGTAATCCCAGCTACTCAGGAGGCTGAGACAGGAGAATTGCTTGAACCCAGGAGGCAGAGGTTGCCATGAGCTGAGACTGTGCCATTGCACTCCAGCCTGGGCAACAAGAGTGAAATTCTGTCAAAAAAAAAAGAAAAGTCCAAAGTGATTTTGAGTCACCTTGAAGTTTAATTCTTCCTTTCTTGTAACTTCTGTCTCATGGAACACAATTTTTGACCATCAGCCATGACTTTTAATTCCTCCCTGCCAAATAGAAAATTGATGATGGGGTAGCTCTATGTTATATACAATTCATATTTTTCAGCAATAATATTTATAATAATTTACACTCAAATTAACTAAGGTTAATCTTCTTTGCAAAGGAAAATCAAATTCAGACAATTCAATGTTTTTTTCTAATAAATATTAATATATATTTTAAAGTATAGGAGCATATGTATTTCGATTTAATGTGAATACTTATTAATCTGTTATTAAATAATGACAATTTTCTAATGTGTACACAAAATTACAAGTCAGGGGCTTGTAGTTAGTGTTTGGAAATGTGAAATATATTATGTTCAGTCTCAATATCTCTCTTTTTCTTTCTCTTTCCCTCTCCCCACTTCCCCCTCCCTTCACTTCTACCCCACCCCCATTTCACCTTTTCCTCTTATCATAGCATCAGATGAAGAAGAACCAACTTCAGCAGGTAAAGTTTCTATGTTGTAAAGATAATTCTTATTTAATGTCATACCTTTAATAATAGGGAGTCAACCTTTTGAATAATATTTTTTCAGATTTCAACCAGAAAATTGACACAGGCTTGTTTATTTACTTTTGTATTTGCTGAGCTCACTATGCTGTGCCAGACTAAATGATGTCGGTTAAGAGTTTTGAATAAAAGGATAAAAGTCTTGAAATGAACTAATACAGAGGAAAATACAATACAAAATAGCACATTGACATTAAAGAATAAGGAAAATTGGAAAATGAGAACATTGAGAAAAATACAGAAAAATAATACAGTGAGGAGAATGATAACATTAAGATTAAAAAGGAGGAAAATGGTAAAATAAACTTTCAGAAATACCTTTCATGAGAGAATACAGCACTATCACATATATAACTGGCATCAAACATTATATTCACTAGGCTTAAGGGTACTATGTCTGCCTCACTCATTTTATTTTAAAAATGTAATTTTTACAATTATAATTTAATAATCCTGCAACTTGGCATCATGACTTAGTTTCTTATCCAGCTAATTAGTATTTATCAAACACAGGCGGTGGCCTGAACCATGTGCAATGAAGAATGCAAATGTTAGAGATGGCATGGTATTTTCAACATGGTTGCAGGACAGTGAGACAGGTCAGAGAAATGCCAGAGAGACTAAAGACCAGACATAATTATAAGAATAAAATGGGAAGAAAAAGCTCACTGGATTAATTAATAAAAGACCAGACTAACATACCAACAACATCAGAAAAAAATAGAGTCAAGCCCTGAGATGTAAGCAGTTAGTGGTTGGTCTGAAGAGAAAAGACCTCGGCATTAGATGGATTCCTTTTAGTAACTGAGAAAAGGAGTTAGGCCTGAGAGACAAGAGCAGGAAAGGGCTCCTGAAATTAATGGTCAGAATGGTGCTTGCTTATATGGAAGGAGGGAAAGTAGCTCAGTTATTGGAACTCAGATACAGGATAGGGTCAGTTCAATTCATAGGCCTGACTTATTTCAACTAGCCTGGCTTCATGCTTCTATCTCCATGCAAAACTGGACAAGGATTTTACCTGTAGGAGTAAATTCAGAAGATCAAAGTTTCAGTGGAAGAAAACAAAATAAATATCTTACATTTCTTTGATAAATTCCAAGGATATATAAATGTCATGTTGCATGATACTCATTATAACTATGACTGCCTTTGAAATGGAATCAGAGATTCAGACAAACCCTCAATTGATGTTTCATTTTCACAATATTGTTAGATAGTCTATGGCCTGATTTGGATAGGAACTCCTATCATATTTCTCCCACTCTAGGCAGTATTGTGTAGCCTGTTTTAGGACCAGCCTAATCACATGACTCAATAGCAAACTCATCTGTTTGTGAGTTTCCTCTGCCTAGGTTCTGCTTTCTGTTTGCCCTGACTTTGAAGCTTTGCTGTTGATAGTGTTGCCCAAAGGCTCTGTCTATATGTCTGTCTGTTGTGGCGTATTTTTTCTATACAGACAACCCATATACTTGCCACATAATTCAAGCAACTCAGAAGCATTTGTGGTTAAAAGCAATTCAGAAGCATTTGTGCTATCTCTTTTTACCCCTAGTCTCTTAGTTTTCTTCCTGAGAGGCAACCCCTGTTGACTGTTTCTTGAGTCCTCTTCCAGAAAAACTCCAGGCCTGTGTTGTCCAATAGGGTAGCCACTAGCTACATGGGCTATTGAACACTCCACTATTCCAAATTGAAATGTGTAAGTATAAAATACACACTGGATTTCTTTATTATTATTAATTTAACTTTTACTTTAGTTACAGGAGGCACACGTGCAGGTTGGTTACATGGGTATATTGCATCCGGGTAGGGAGGATAATATCCAATAGGTAGTTTTTCAACCTACACCCTCTTCCTCTCCTCCACTCTCTAGTAGTCTGCAGTGTTTATTGTTCCCAGGTTTATATCCATGTGTGCTCAATGTTTAGCTCCCACTCATAAGTGAGAACATGTGGTGTTTAGTTTTCTGATTCTGCATTAATTTTTGAATTATGGCCTCCAGCTCCATCCATGTTGCTGAGAAGGACATTTCATTCTTTTTCATGACTGTATAGTATTCTGTAGTTTATATGTACTACCTTTTCTTTATCCTATCTACCATTAGAACCTAATTTGATTCCATTTTTTGCTATTGTGAATAGTGCAGCAATGAACTTATGAGTACATGTGTCTTTTCGGTATAACGATCTGTCTTCCTTTGAGTACATACCCAGTAATGGGATTGCCGGATCTTATGGTAGCTCTGTTTTAAGTTCTTTGGGAAATCTCCAAACTGCCTTCTATGGTGGCTGAACTAGTTTACATTCCCACCAACAGTGAGTAAGTGTTCCCTTTTCTCCACAGCCTTGCCAGCATCTGTTGTTTTATAATTTTTTAATAATATCTGACTGGTGTGAGATAGCATCTCGTTGTGGTTTTTGATTTGCATTTCTCTGTTAAGTGATGATGAGCATTTTTTTCATATGCTTGTTGGCTTCTTGTATATTTTGTTTTGAAAAGTGTCTGTCCATGTCGTTTGCCCATTTTTTACTGGGGTTGTTTTTTGCTTGTTGGTTTAAGTTCCTTATAGATTCTGGATGTTAGACTTCTCTGGCTAGGACTTCCTCTGTCTGTATTTCTTAACTTTAATTGGACTTTCTCTTTGGGTGTCAATCCTTGACAGCAGCCATCATTTTCTAGCCCAATTCATTTTCATTTCTCCTGTCTGTTACCCACACCTTACTAAGTCGCCTGCCAAGCAGTGTTGGTGCTATTGCAAAATTATTGTTTTGTATGAAGAAAATGAATTGTAACCCAGTGAAAGCTATATTTGAGTATAATATAGCTATTTGTGTACTTTTCTTATTCTAAATCTATTTTCATAACTTTTCCGCTCGCTAAGAAGGTCTTTTTGTGAAACGCAACTGAACATTTTTTCTTCAAAATACTCGTCTTCCTCCAGAGTGATATGCATATCATAGAATTTAAATTATGTTTTAAAAATACTTTCATTTCTAGATAAGAGCAGATGTTTTTGTTGTGATTTTAGCGTAGACTTTTAAAATAGAACAAATGTGCTCTTAAGTAATATTTAGCTACATAATTTCACATATGGATTATATTAACATTGAGAAAATGTGTCATTTAGTAAAGCAGACACTCCTTTTGTATAAAAAACAGAAAACGGGAAACAAATGTTTTCCTTTTAATTTTATCAAGCTATATAATAGAAAGAGTAAATTAAAACATTTGGCAAAATATTATCAGATTTGCAAATAATTGATTTCATAAGGAATACAAATAATTATAAAAATTGGATTGAGATTTTTGAGTTCATTTTCATATCTCTTGCCCTGAATTTTTCAACAGATTTTTTTAAAAGAATAGTTATTATCCTGTTCACTTATATTTTCCAATAATCATATATATCAAATATATATCTTTAATTTATAGCTGTTATTCATAGCATATTTGTTTATTACAGCATTAATATTCTGTTTTCACTCTCATCTCCTTTCACCAATAGAATTGATGCAGAATGGTATTTTCCAAACTCAGTTTTATTTTTGTTGTCCTCTTTTAACTTATCTCTCTTTCCTATTATTTCTCCATTTTGTTTCAGTTATCAGTGAAATGAAATCTTTTGTTTGCCAGAAAAAATGTACGTTAATTCAGCTTTCACATGTCCCCATATAATATCTTTACCAGGTTCATACTCTTCCAGATTGGACAGTGTCTCCTTCAAATGTATGCGTTAATTTCTTTAAATTAAATATTTATTTTTCTAATTGGAGATAAGCCACTTCTCAAAGTAAAGTACTAGAATAAATAATAAAATATATAGGGATTTTTTTTACTGCCAAAAAGTCACAGCATCCTGATTAATAGTTGTTAATGTATAAATTTTGAATTTTAAAATGATAATTTTTTGAACAAATCTATACATGACTTACCTAAAAATATAAGTTCCTAGTGGATATTACCACTCATATTATTTAGTAAACATTTTTTAATATATTGATATTATATGACAAATCTAAGTTGTTTTAATTCCATAGGCACACAGAGTTGGGTCAATTATAATTCAATAATTATGATATATTCTCATTGTTTAGAACTATTTTTAAAGTAAATAATAGATGTTTATCCTCAATAACATATAGAATGAAAAAAATCAGGAAGACAAAAAATAAACAAGAAAATTAGGGAGACATTAGATAGTGTTTTACTTGTGTGATAATGCTCCAAAATAATACGGATTTTTTCTTTATAATGGAATACAATTGATTTGCCTTATATTTTGAATTATTTGCCTCATTAAAACAGATAAGTGATCCTTCCACTTTGTTCCCATGTAACTCAGATTATATTTAATAAAATAAATGTCAGAATGAAAATATTCTTATACTTTAAACAATCACATTCTGTCTTTGGTTATTTCTTCATATGTACCCACATTCTTTTATTTGAACTTCTAAATTGCCTTGCAAATAGCAAGTGCTTAATAAGTGTTTTAAAATGTTGACTCGTAGAGGGGATGCATAATACATCATATCTGCATTTCTAATAGTAGGCGTGCATCCCCTTATTGATTGTGAAGCATTGGCTTGTTAATCACTTTCAGTTCTGAATGTTCTGGTAGGATGTATTATCCTAAAAGACCATATTTCGTAACATCTGAGTTATCAGGGCAGATTCACTTAACACCTGCTTCTTTAGCTACCAGAAGCTTCTTTTTATTTATCCTACTTGAATCTTAAATTCAGATATTTAAACATCATGTTTTATTGAGTATAAAAACACATCAATGAACTATAGAGAAATTTCTTCAAGCTGAGTTATATTTTAAGATCTAATTACAAACTAATGAGATTCACATTTTTAAAGCAGATACTGTACCCCAAAATGAATCACTTTTAGAAGTGATATATTTAATTTAATTATATTGCTATTGCACAGATAATTTTTGGAAACTATTTTTTTGAAACTTCCTTCTGAATCTGCTTGTGGGATTACAACATCAACTATTATTTTGTAGTCTCTGAACTGTGCTACTATATTTATCTGACTTTGGCCCAATATATATGCCTTAAAAAACAAAGATTTGCAAATATTAAGAATGTGAGGGGTATGAAATACAGATAAGATTACAACTTTGAAATTAACAACATTCACCTGAACATATGATATGTATTTTTGAAAGGTAAAATCAAAGAACAACTTTTAACAAAGTTGTCAGTGATTGCTTTCCTTATGTTGCACAAATCCAATTTTCATTTAGCTTTTATTTAAGTTTCATAACAGATACTCCATAAACTGACTATAACAATACTTATTTCTATGTCCTTTGGAAAAAAATAAGACATAAATTTGAATATTGATTGCTAAAATAAACTAATCTATATAAAATATAATTTAACTATGAGGTGTAGCAAATCAAGTTTATTCTCACAATTTCCTCATTGCTTTTAGTTTATTTGGTCTTATTAGCTATAATTTTAGATATTTAGAAATATCATTCATTTATCACAAGGAAATCATTCATTCATTCCTCAAGGAAATCATTTAAAACAGGGCTGGGAATCTGAAATTAGTGGATGGGACCAAAATCACTTAGAAAATGACATAGTAGAGATCTTGTAGCTATACAATAAGTCAGTGGTTAAAATGAATTAAAACCATAACTTATTGTTTTGTTCATATCACCTCAAATATAAAGCTTGCATTTTATTTTTTCCTTCTTCTCTTGCCTAAGGGGAGGTTTTTAATTACTTTGTCATTTTTTTAATACTACAAGTGGAACTGAGTTTGTATTTCTCTAAAAGTAGCTATTAGTATTAGATTAACTCATATAATAATGAAAATATTAAAAGGGGAATTTTCAGATATATGTAAATGGTAAAAATATTTTGTTCTTTTTTGTATAAATTTAAGGTATACAATGCGATGTGTTAAATACATACATAGTAAAATGATTGCTATAGTCAGACAAATTTACATATCCATCACCTTATGTTGTTATCTTTGTGTGTGTGGTAAGAGCACTGACAATCTACTGTCTCAGAAAATTTCTATTATGTAATACAATATTATTGCCATAGTACTCATACTGTACATTAGATCTCTAGGCTTATTCATCCTACATAACAACTTTGTACTGTTTGACTTATGTTTCCCCCATTCCTTAAACCAATCCCCAGTAACCACTATCCTACTCTATTTCTATGTATTCAAATTTTATTTTTTTAGATTTCATATTTAAGTGAGATCATTCAGTATTCTTCTTTCTGTGTCTGGCTTTTTAAACTTGGCATAATTCTTCCGGGTTCATGCACATTGTCACAAATGGCAGAATCTCCTTCTTTTATAAGGCTTAATAATATTCCATTATGTAAGTTTCTTATCTATTAATTAATCAGTGGACACTCAGGTTGTTTAAAAGTTGATTCCTGTAAATAATGCTGCAGTGAAAATGGGAGTGCAGATATCTGTATTTTATTATTTCATCTGGGCATATACTGAAAAGAGGGATTGCTAGGTCATATAGTCATTAGATTTTTAATTTTTTTTAGAAACTTCCATACTATTTTCCTTAATGGCTGCACCAGATTACATTCCCACAAAGAGTGTTCAAAGATTCCCTGGACCCGTGTCTTATATAACATATAAAAGTGAACTCAAAATAGATTGAAAACTTAAATAGAAGCTCTAAAACCATAAAACTCCTAGAAGAAAAACATGTAGAGGAATACCACCTTGGCTATGACTTTTCGGATGGCACAGCAAAAGCTCAGATATCAAAAGCAAAAATGAACAAGTGGGACCACATCAGTCTAAAAAGCTTCTGTGCAACAAAGGAAACAATCAATAAAATGAAATTATGGCCTGCAGATTGTGAGAAGATATTTGCAAACCATAAATCTGGTAAGGGATTAATATCCAAAATATATAGAGAACTCATATGAGTCAATAGCAAATAGATAAATAAACCAATTAAAAAGTGGGCAAAGAACCTGAATAGACATTTCTCCAAAGAAGACATGAGAATGGCCAATAGATGTATGATAAGGTGCTCAACATCACTGAGTGAAATTCCAGTGAAAACCATAATAAGATGGCATCTCACACATGTTAGGATATCAAAAAGATAATCCTTTTGACAATCATATTAAAACATCAAAATACAAAAGCCATACTGTTCTTCATATATTTATAAAGTTAAAATTATTGTAATTTACTTAAATATAAAGCTGTGTATGTGACCTCTTATCAGTTGATTCCAACTGGTAGTGATGATAGAGGTCACTGGACATAATAGCTTATAAAATATTTATTATGAACTCTGTGATGTCCATAGAGATGAAGAAAATGGTGATTTGGCATACCAGTGCATCCATACATTCACCAGTTCCCTTTAATCTTTTAATATTTTAATCATTTACATTACTAGCTTTGACATTGAAGAAGTACACCTAAGAACAATACTATTTTCATGTACAAAGGTTAATAATACAATATGGGCTAGCAGTAGTAAACAGTTGAAGCTGTGGTTTGATATTAGCAAGTTAAAAGTCATTCATAAAGCAAATATGTATTTTATGTATACATACAGGAAACAGAGTAATTAGATATTTTCTCTGACTTTTGAAATATTTAATTTTAGTTCCACAAAAACATCATTTCTGTTTTTGGTGAATTTTTTATTTTCTTACCTATGCTACAGATATCTTTTACATATCTTTCTCGTTTTCTTGTGGAGTTTAATTCTGCATGGCTGACTATGCTCAATTTATTCTATAACTCATGCATTTTGAAAATAAATGATATTTTATCACATTATTTTCTAATGAACAGGAGTTGCTTGTGCATTCTGATTTTAGTATTTTATTTCCTTGGGGTCTGAAATAGAACTTCACATTCTCATTTTTGTTTACCTTACATTTGCTACAAATTTATCTCTTGTTTTATACATAAATGCATTTTTCCCTCTAGTGCCTGGAGCAACTTTACTAATTGTTTTATCGAGTATATTCTTGTTCATAAATATACTCTAATCAGGCTCAAATATTAAAACCTAATATATAAAAACCAAAAAAATGCTACAATATTTAAAAATGAGATAGAAGTAATTATTTGTAGATTCTCAGAGGAACAGGGGAAAAAGTCACTGCTTCTAAAGATGTGGCTTTGGTCAGTTTACTAAGACATTAGTGGAAAGACCAAATAGTGCTTATGTTTCCTTTTTTTAAAACAAAATTAAACTTCCTTTTTGATAGGTATGTGATAGTGATGTTTAACTGTGAGACAAATAATTGTAATTTAAATTCCTGTTATATGGATGTGTTTTTTCATATTTTTACTAAAATAAACTTTGTTGTAGAATAGGATCATGGTGCCAGTAGGGACTTTGGAAAATTGTATACTCATCTTTCTCTTTAGACGAGTTTAAGAATTAAACTATCACAGGAGTGAAAAATAATATCTTTACATCTTGACATACATATCTATGAATGTAGTTGTATAATCTATCATCTTTCCCCCAAACTGTAAAATCAGACTTGGCATAAACAATTAAAATAATAAAATCTTATTGTTAAATAAAATTTTAATCTCTCATGGTACAGCCTTAAGACCATTATGTTTTCAGTTGCATATGTTAATATCTATCAACACATATATTCAAAAATAGTTATTATGTATTGTGACCTGATTCCTTAGTTCTAGGTAACAGAAAATTCAATTTAATATAGATTAAATATCGTTTAAATATAGATTAAATAACAACTCACACACAGTTGAGAATGGTTGGCTCAATGATATTTCCAAAAGTCTGGTTTCTGTTATTCCTTTCCAATATTTCTGTTCTATCTTCTGTGGTAGAAAATTTATCTTAGGATTAACACTGGTTTCTCCATGGCTGTAATATGTCTGCCAACAGCTACTGTGGCCATATGCATCCTTGTGCACGACCAGAGAGGGCACAAAAATGCTTTCAAAGCAAGAGTCCTGAGATCACTCTGACTGGACAGACTTAGATCCCTTCTGTTTTTGTTGAAAAAGTCAGCCAATCAAGGCTGTCCCATGGAGTATGAGATTTATTTTAGCTTTCTTTGAAGATTATGAGCTATGGGACTAAGGTGTGGATGCATGAACAAAAATGAGAGTACTCCTTAAGAACAGAATCAGAAATGCATACTAGGTCACCAATCAACGAAGGTCACCAATCATCAACTGGAAATGATGGTTATAACATCTCTTTTTCACTTTAACTACCTTCATGGTTATTTTTCTATACTTTGCTATGTTTTTCATCCTATTTTATAAAAACTTCCATAAGACCCTGAAAATCTGATTATTGAGAACTAAATTTGATGTACATCTCAATAATACTAAAATTTATATTTATATGTGCATTGTCATGCATCGTAACTTTTAAAATCCCAACTACACCATAGGCTTTATTTTATCCTGTTCTGTATAAACATATTTTCAAGTGTGCCAAAACTGGACGTGCACTATCTGTACTGAACTGATCTTTTATTTCTTTTAAGTTTTAATTTTAGTGGGTTCATAGTAGACATGTATATTCATGGCACATATGAGATATTTTCATGCAGGCATACAATGTGTAATAATCCCATCACAGAAAGTGGGGTATCCATCTTCTCAAGCATTTACCCTATGTGTTAGAAATGATCCAATTATACTCTTTTAGTTATTTTTAAATGTACAATAAACTATTGTTGACTGCAGTTACCCTGCTGTGCTATCCAACTTTAGATCTTATTCATTCTATCTACCTATATTTTTATACTCATTAACCATCCCCACTCCCCACCCTACTACCCCCTGCACTACCCTTTTCAGCCTCTGGTAACCATCATTCTACTCTCTATCTCTGTAAATAAGTGCTCCTGTAAATAAGTGAGAATATGTAAAGTTTATCTTTCTGTGCCTGGCTTATTTCATTTAACATAATGATCTCCAGTTCCATCCATGTTATTGCAAATGACAGGATCTCATTCTTTTTTATGACTGAATAGTACTCCATTGTCCATATGTACCACACTTTAAAAATCCATTCATCTGTAGATGAACACTTAGTTTGCTTCCAAATCTTGGCTATTGTGAATTGTGCTGCAATAAACATGGGAGTGCAGCTGTGTCTTCGATATACCAATCTCCTTTCTTTTGGGTATATACCTAGCAGTGGGATTTCTGGATCATCTGGTAGTTCTATTTCAGTTTTTTGAGGAACCTCCAAATTGTTTTCCATAGTGGTTGTACTGATATACATTCCCACCAACAGTGTTGGCCTTTCTTCCACATCCTCACTGGCATTTGTAATAATATTGCCTATATTTTGTAATTTTGATTTGCATTTCTCTGATGATCAATGCTATGAGCACCTTTTCGTAGACCTACTTGCCATTATCATTTGTCTCAAGAATTTTTTAAATTTCCTTCTTAATTTCTTCATTGACTCAGTAGTCATTCAGGAGCATTTTGTTTAATTTCCATGTATTTGTGTAGTTTCCAAAATTCCCCTCATTATTGACTTGTATGGTCTTGGATAATATGCAGAAGAATTCTCAGGATCTCTTCCCCTACTTTCTCCCAAACAAATGGAGAATCTCTCTCTCTGTTCTGAGCTGCCTGGAGCTAGGGGAGGGGTGACACAAGCACCTCTGTGGCCACCAACACTGGGATAGCACTGGGTCAGACCTGAAGCCAGCATAGCACTGGATCTCACCCAAGGCCCACAGTAACCACTTCCTGGCTACCTTGTATGTTTGCTAAAGGCCTTAGGGGTCTACAATCAGCAGGTGACAAAGCCAGCCTGGCTTGTGTCCTTTGCTTCAGGGTGGCAAATTCCCTCCTGGTCCCGAGGTACTCTCTTCTGCTGTGGCTGAGCTGGCACAGAAGGCACAAGACAAAGTCCTTCCCACTCTTTCCTCCCCTTTCCACAACCAGCGGACTCTCTCCCCAAGGCCACCACTGCCCCAGGCTCACAGTGAGTACTGCCTGGCTACAGCCAATGTTCATTCAAGGCCCCAGGGCCCTTCAGTCATCAGCTTGTGGTGAGTGCTGCCAGGCCTGGGACTCTCCCTTCAGGGCAGCGGTCTCCCCTCTGGTCCAGTACAGGTCAAGAAACACTGTCCAAGAGCCAAGGCCTGGAATTGGGCTCTCAGGAGCCTGCTTGGTGCTCTACCCAACTGTGGCTGGGCTGCTACCTAAGCTGATTTTTGGTTCTTATGATATTTGCTTTGTTGTGTAGATAGTTGTTCGATTTGGTGCTCTTGCAGGGAGGACAATTGGTGGAGGATTCTATTCGGCCACCTAGCTCTGCCTCCATCCCTGACCCTTTCTTTTTAAACTTTAATGATTGGTTTCTATAGGAACAACTAAATTTACTCAGCCTTATTTCTGAGGAACTGCTGACTATAATCCTTCTCTCTCACATTTTAAAAACTGACAAAATTGTTAAACTGCATTGCCTAGAACATTCCTAAGAGTATTAAATACTGTCATTAGGTATGTTAGGTTGATATTATCTTATTAGAAATAAAAGTGACATACAGCCAAAACACACAATTTTATCTTTAGAGAATAACCATTCACATTTAGTCACATTTTTAAGCTTGGGGAAAAACAAAAGTGACTTAGTATTTGTTTATATGTTGCTGCAGCATTAGAAATTCAACTTTTTAAAACTTCTGTTATAATGTTGAAAGATAGTCCCAGAAGTGTAAATCAAATTTTGATTAAATGTCTTTTGAAATTTCATGATTTTCTTTTCATTTTGAATTATTAATACTTAGATTTTGTGCTGTTGACCTTTAGAATGCTTGGAGACAAGCCAGAAATTAAACCCAAAGTAACACCAAGCACTGGAAAAGCATCAAAGTTAAAAAAGTAATGAAAATACCGTTATTAAAGGGAATAAAATTATATAAATGGAAACTGATTTAAAAAGAAAAGCAGAGTTTATCTCTCAGGGTTCTACAGTTCTCCAGAGAAACAGAACCAAAAGGATGTGTCTGTGTGTGTGTGTGTATATGTGTGTGTGTGTGTGTGTGTGTGTGTGTGTGTAATAGATGGGTAAGTAGATTTATTTTAAGGAATTGGCTTATGTGATTGTGAGTGCTGGCAAGCCTAAAATGTGTAGGGCAAAGAGGCTGGAAATTCAGGAAGAATTTCTGTGTTAGACTCTTGAGGCTCCTCTTCTCAGGGAAATCAGTTTTTGCTCTTAAGGCCTTCAATTCACTGGATGAGACCCAACTCTATTATCAAGGGTCATCTTTTTTACTTAAAGTCACCTGATTGTAGATGTTAATCACATCGACAAAATATGTTCACAGCAATATCTATACTACTAGTATTTGACCAAGAAGTTGGGCACCATAGCCTAGTCAAATTGACATGTAAAATTTAACTGTCACAGAGAACCAGAAAAAATATAAACACAAACTATTTTATTTACCAAAGAATCTATTTCAGAGAAAATAGATTGAACATTATTTCCAATGTTTAATCATAATTAGTGTTGGCCCCTATCTGTGCAGACTTAGAGATTTCTTTAATTTCTAGTCCTCCCTGCATTAGCTGGATTCATCTTTAAGACCATCTCCATTTGCCTGAGTCATTTTTTTTTTTTTTTTGGCTGTCCTTGGATTTACTCCAATGTTAAATCTTGTAAGAGTATGAAGAGGTATTTACTTACTATTATGGAGATTTCCTGGCTCAGGGAAGGCATTCAACTTTCTGGATAGGACGGATAGGATAAAACGCCAAGGGCCTTCAGGTCTGAACATTCAGGGGCTTTTGTCTTCTGATAAATAGCTGTCTACTGCCTATGAAGTATTTTCTTTCTACAAGTTAACTTTTCCTCCTCTGTGAAATGGAACAATAAGGGCACCCACCTTAGAGGTATGCTGTAAAGATCGCACTCAACAATACATGTAAAGGGCTCACCACAATGTTGCTCATCCTATAATAGGGACTGCACAGGAAATCTAAGCTGCAATTTTTATTTCATTATTCTCTTTGCTGTTTGCCATATTAATATTGTGATTTTGATTATAATTTTTTATTCAGTCAATATGCAGAGGCCTCTATGTATTTTGCTTAATTTTCACAATTAACAAATATTGCCAAATGCTGCATATATATAATTTAAAGAGGAGAACACTAAATGTTAAAGTATATGAAGAAATATGTACAAGGTTACGTAATAAGCAAGTAACAGAATCAGGATTCAAGTCCAAGCTTCTCGGGAAAAACTTGTGCTTATCTTACAGTGGCAAACTCAGCCTTTTTATTCACTTATAAAGAGTTTTAAATTTCATATATTTTTTGTAATTGTAAAAGTTATATATAGTTATTCAACTTTTTTGTTTTGCATATATTATAAAATTGTACGTTATAATATGTGCAAAACTTTATATATTATTTTAAATGCCTCTCTGATCACTACAGCAGTTTATGAATCACATAAACATTGCGGAAAATAATAAAATAGGAAATGAAAATCTCCCTGACTGCCTTCATCCATTTTACATACTTGCATTAAAAATATATATTCTGCCTTAATCTACCTCCTCTTACAGGCTTCATGTCAATGGCTCAAACCAAAATCATTAAGGTCTATTTTGATGACACCCATCTCTACATTTAGTCCATCAGGTCTTTTCAGCTTCATTTAAAAAATATATCCAAACTCTAATCAGACAGTCCAAGGCAGCATCTTCTCACTCATGCATTTGCTGGTACTCCAGGCCCCTCTTCAGTCTCTTCACAAAAGAGCTGGCAGCCTAATTCTTTTACAAGGCTTTGAGTGCCCATCACTCTTCTGCCCAGGCCCTCTAGTACCTCTCATCTGGCCCTACATTAAAATTAGGATAGAAACTTTATATATTTTGCAACCTCCCCCACTGCCCTTCTGTCTTCATTTTCTACTACTGCCACCCTGTCCTTCCTTTTCTATAAAGCAACCACAAACATAAACCCTGGACACATTGTTCTTACAGGCAGGGCTTGGCACTCACAGGTGGGTTGCCTGAAGGACTTCTCTTGCATGTGTCTGTATGACTACTCAGTCACATCCTTCATGTCTTCACATGAAGGTGCATTCTCAGAAAGGCCTTCCTTTGTCTCTAAAAAGTTCACACATTCTCCACTTTGTCAAGTCTTTTGCCTGAATATTTTTAATATTATTAATTTTTTTTTTTTAAATATCTGCCCATCTTGACTGGGCGTGGTGGCTCACGCCTGTAATCCCAGCACTTTGGGAGGCCCAGGCGGGCGGATCATGAGGTCAGGAGATCGAGACCATCCTGGCTAACACGGTGAAACCCCATCTCTACTAAAAATACAAAAAATTAGCCAGGCATGGGGGCGGGCGCCTGTAGCCTCAGCAACACAGCAGGCTGAGGCAGGAGAATGGCGTGAACCCAGGAGGTGGAGCTTGCAGTGAGCCGAGATTGCGCCACTGCACTCTAGCCTGGGCGACAGAGTGAGACTCCGTCTCAAGAAAAAAAAAAAAATCTGCCCATCTTACTTACGTAGCTTATTTATTTCTGTCCAGGCTAAATGTAAACTCCTAAGGGCTGGCATATTTTTTGTCTATTTTGTTCACGACTGAATCCCCTCCTTCTAGAACAGGTGTTTGATACATAGTAGATGCTTCTTAAATATTTGTTGTATGATCAAATTAATGAATAAATTAAGCCATACAGATTTTATGCTGACTTTATTGCATTATTAACTCAAGAAGACACATATGGCCTGGTGTGGTGGCTCACGCCTATAATCCTGGCACTTTGGGAGGCCAGGGTGGGCGGATTACCTGAGCTCAAGGAGTTCGAGACCAGCCTGGGCAACACAGTGAAACCCCATCTCTACTAAAACACAAAAAATTGGCCAGGTGTGGCGGCGTGCACCTGTAGTCCCAGCTACTCGGGAGGCTGAGGCAGGAAAATTGCTTGAACCCAGGAGGTGGAGGTTGCAGTGATCCGAAATTGCACCACTGCACTGCAGCCTGGGTGACATAGCAAGACTGTCTCTAAAAAAAAAAAAAAAAAGAACACACTTAGTTCTTCCTTATAGGATGATACAAAGAGAGGGGTGATGATAGATATATTTCCAAGTAGAAGAAATAAATAAAAGGAGAATCCCAACAATTTGATAAGAATATTAAAGATGCTATAAATTACAGGCAACTCTCCTTGTCCATGGGTTTCACATCTAGGGATTCAAGCAACCAGATACTGAAAATATTTGAACAAAAAAGACAATAAAATAATACAAAATATAAATAAGAAACAATAGAGTATAACAGCTATTTACATTGTATTAGGTGTTAGAAGTAACGTAGAGATGATGTAAAGTTGGGGGGTATACATAGGTTATATGCAAATGTTACGCCATTTTATATAAGATACTGGAAATATGATGATTTTGATCTCCCTGAGGGTTCCTGAAATCCATCCCCCACAAATACTGAGGGACAGTTGTATTATTTAAATTCCTTGGCAGAAAAAAAATCCATTACATTGATCTTTGTTTTTCTGCTTTTGTTGCAGTAGAAGAAAATTACTTTTGCTTAGTAATTCTTTCAGTATGGTGTTGTAACAATGGCAATGATTTAGCCATTGTTCGTAATAACTGGCAGTGATTTTAAGATATCTCAAATATGATAACCACCATCATCTAGTGCTGGGTATGGGTAAAAGAGTCGGAGAAGTTAAGGGAGGCAGTGGCTCAGAGGACAGCACTGGTCATGCAGGGGGAAGGGGCAAGCCTGCAAATCCACTTGGCTTCCTAAGTTTGAGGTCTACAAGGAATTAGGAAAGGACCTGCAATTTCTTTATACAATAACTGCCTCATTATTGCATTGTTATTCACGTCCTATTAAGCTCACAGACATCTTCAAGAAATGTATTTTCAAGATTATATGGACAGAATTTTTTAAGCCTTTAAGTAACATACTTAAAAATAAAATAAAACATACCTGGGTATAGTGTTCTTGTGAGATACCTTTTTTAAGAAAATATATTTATTTTAAGCAGATCTTCAACTGCTAGAATTCAACAAGATTTAGATATGTTTCATATCTACTCACCTGTTCTTTCTTTCTCTAGACATAAATCTAAATAAGAAAATATCTAGAGTTTTAATCCAGTTTTTAAAATATTACAACATTATTGGTTGCTTTTAAAGCTTTACTAGAAGCTCTTGAAAAAAATGTGCTATATATTTCTCAACAATAAAAACAAAGAATTAAAACCACTGTACAGATTAGCCAATGGTTTTTGTCAAAGCTTGAGATATTCTTTAAAGGGCAGCTTAAGACTGAGGACCTTTGAAGCTATTTCATTTCATAGTTTAGTGTTTAAATGTGTTGGGAGGAATTGTGCAAGTACTCAGCTACTAAGAAAAACAAAACTAAAATAAGACAAATTAGAAACAGAATGGTTAGGGATTTTTTTTTCCAGAAACATTTTAGCATTCTGCATCTTTGCCTATCTTAACACAATAAGTTAGTTATACTAAGTCTTATTTATCAGATCGTCAAAAAAACACTGAAAATACTGATCAATGTTAAGTTCCTACAGAGTGATAATCACCAGCCTGACATTCTGCAGCCAGAATGTTCAAGCAAGTTGTCGTACTTTTGAAATTTCTGAGAATTTATAGAGCTGTTAGAAGAGGAAGATTAGCATATTTTTTAGTTGCTTGAATTTTCAGACTGTGATTTTTTTTTTTTAAGTCTTCTCTGTTTGTTTCACCAAATGACTCTAGTGCTCTCTGACACTTTGGTGGGTAGTGGTAAGTTAAGAGTTAAAACTATTAATTCACACTTAGTTGTATTCTTATTCTGGAAATGAGAGAACCAATGAAAACTGGTGCCTTAAGGCATTCTTTCCTTTCCCTCCGTGAAACCTGTGCCTGGTTTTAATATCCCATCACATCCATGCTTCTTCTCTCTAGGAGGCAGGGCAGTCTTCTCTATTCCAGGTCACACAGGTTGTGCTTCTTCTCACCCCAAAGCTTTAATCCAGGCTTGTCTATCTAGAGTACGCTTTCCTTTCCCTTTCAGATCTCCAAAATGTATCCAGCCTTTTACACAGTTCTCATCTTAGATCTTCTGTTTCCTGTAACCCATATTGATTTCTCACTTTGCAATCCTCACTTGTGTATGTTAGGAATGTTTTTCTGTAGTAGGTAACTGACAGATGACTGGGAAGGATTCTGTTCTCTGTGAGATCCCAGAATCTCCACTAATTTCTTCCAAGTAAATCATATTTCTGTGAGTATGAAAGAAGGAATAGAACAGAGGTTGGAGAAGAAGTAATTTCTACCCCTAAAGGGATTTGAATTACTTTATTATGTACTGGATGCAATTGGAATGGTTTCTTCACCTGTAATAGGAACTCATTCTCTACTGGACTCATCCTTCTCTCCACTTTTGTCTGTGTCTTTTCCCCTGTTTCTTAGAAGGACACTTGTTATGGGATTTAGGGCCCATCTGGGTAATCTAGGATGATCCCATCTCAAGATCCTTTCCTCAGTTCGTTTGTGTTGCATTTCCAGCAATGCTGAAGACAGAATTAGGGATCAACACCTGTATAGTATCAATAGATAAATACCCATAAAAATAACTTAATGCTCTTTGGTATCATACAGCAACAGAGAGAAAGAGAGCAAAGTTGGGGTGGGTAGAGAGAGAGGAAGGGAGAGAGAGAACGCAATCAAAAGAGCACAGCAGTTTCAATTATACAAAATATGGAAACTATGTTGTAGGATCCTCATGTAGGCACCATACCCTCTTGGATTTGTGCAAATTACAGTCATGTCAGTCACATTTCCTGATTTATATCATCCTCTAATCACTTTGACTGTCTGCAGCTGTATTCATTTCCTGAGGCTGCTCTAACAAGTTTCCACAACCTCTGTGGCTTAAAACAACACTCTTTTAATTCTCACAGTTCTGGAGGCTAGAAGTCTGAAGTCAAGGCATAATCCAGGCCATGCTCTCTCTGAGGGTTCTAGAAGAGAATGTTTCCTTGTCTCTTTCAGTTTGTGTTGGCTGTGGGCATCCCTTGACTTCACTGACTTGTGACCACTTCATTGCAATTTCTGCCTCCGTCTTCACATCACCTTTTCCACTTTTGTCTGTGTCTTTTCTCCTGTTTCTTAGAAGGACACTTGTTATGGGATTTAGGGCCCATCTGGGTAATCTAGGATGATCCCATCTCAAGATCCTTTCCATAGTTCATTTGTGTTGCTGTAAAGAAATACCTGAGGCTGGGTAATTTATAAAGAGGTTTATTTGGCTCATAGTTCTGCAGGTTGTACAAGAAGCATAGTGCTGCCATCTGCATCTGGTAAGAGCCTCAGAGACTGCTTCCATTTATGGTGACAGGCAGAGAGGAGCAGACATTACAGGGTGAGAAAGGAGAAGAGAGAGAGGAGGAGGTGCTAGTCTCTTTTCAACAACCAGTTATCCCAGATACTAATAGTGAGGACTCACTCCTGCACACCAAGCTGTTCATGAGGGATCTGCTTCCACATCCCAGACACCTTCCACCAAGCCCCACCTCAACACTGGGAATCAATTTTAACATGAGACTTAGCATGGCCAAATAAACCATATCTAAACCATAGAAGTCGTTAAATTAAGTACATCTGTAATGAGACTGTAATATTCACAGGTTCCAGGGATTTAGACATGAATATATTTTGGTTGGGGGTGGGTGGTGGGCGGAGCACCATTCAACCTACTACAATAGTGACAGTAGATGTACTAAATAAATGTGCAATGAATTAGGTTGGCTCTGTCAAAAAAAATTGTAAGTAAATAAACATATTGTGTAATGAAATATTCATAAGGATGGTAGAATATTTACTTTTGCAGCTCTCATATTTTGCATTTCTGGATTAAAAAGTGGTTATAAAATATAGTGATGAAATCATAGTCTATTCGATGAAAAAGGATAGATACCATACATACAATCTATAGATATTTTCAAAACCTCAGCAAATACAGTTCAGTAAGGATGGAACTAACTTTGATTTCAGTGGTAACTCTGTGTGTTCTAAGAAGTAAGTTATGGGTAAAAATTTAGGCAGGAACTGTAATTTATATTACTTTAAACTTATATATGCTTATATATATTTTTTTAATTCTGGAGAGAGGGAAAACAGATAAGCAATATTTTAAGCACAGTATAAGGTCATTCCTTTTTATTTTAAAGAAGCAGAAGTTATATTCACAAATTTATTCTTAAATATTTTAACATAGTTTTATAATTACTTGATATTATACAGTTTGTCTAACTTTAATTCTAGATTTATTTATTTATAAAAGCAATAAAATATAGAGCATGAGATTACAAAAAACTAAAATACACATATTTTATCCAGTCAGTTTAGTTAGAATAACACAGCTTTGCAAAACGTGAAATTAAACCTTACTTTATTTTCATTTCAGTATTATCAGTTATTAGCAGATAAAATCAACTCATTATGGATTATCTGTTTTGAATGAAAAACAAATATTTACTATAGTAGATAAAAACAATGCTTTGTCCAAATTCATTTTAGCAATTTGGAAGCCAAAGTTTAATTTTGTTATTTTGAACACATGAACTTTTAAACTATTACTATTAAAATTTTTGTTTTAATGCTAATTTTAACCTGTAAAATTTGTTGTTAAGTGAATATACTTTTTATACTTTGAAAACTTTCTTCAAAGAAGATAGTGATAAAGGGTGAGTTAGAATGTGCTTTGACACAAGTGTAAGCTCTTTCCAGATTCAGGTAACAAGAGCCAAGTGTCTCAGTGTGATATAGAAATGACCCCTGGGAAATCATCATGTTTAGTAACTTAATGGATAGAACAGAAAATGCCAGTAGATTGCTGTGAAAAATATGTCAAGAAAACATTTTTACAGAATTTCTTTCATTTTATTTACCAGTGAACTGGACACTAAATAAATTCATGTATTTCTGTTGCTCAGTGTTACAGCACTGCCAACTTTTCTACCCCATTATTGATATAAGTTGAGAATAGCCTTACTGAGCACCATCTGTCATGAAAGAGTCAAGTTTTTCAAGTGGACACAGCTCATTTACATGATTTTAAATATTTTAGCTATTGCACATTTCATATTACTTCTGTCACAGAGATACAGAGTCTTTCACAATGACACATCTGACTTCATTGTTTTTCTGTCTTCTTATAACATGACTGTTCATCGTTATTTTTATTTGTTATTTGAATGTTTCTAGTTTATTTAATGTATTTTAGGGGTGTCTAAAATCCACAAAAAATGGGGAACATATATAGGTACAAACATATATATATATGTATATATTTGTTATTAGAAAGTTACTATTTATTTTAGCCTGGCATGGTGGCTAACACCTGTAATCCCAACACTTTTGGATGCCTAGGTGGGAGGATCAGTTGGGCCCAGGATTTTGAGAGTAGCCTGGGCAACAAGGTGAGACCCTATCTCTACAAAAAAAAAAAAAAAAATACAAAAATCCTCCAGGACATGGTGGCGTGTGCCTGTAGTCCCAGCTACTTGGGAGGCTGAAGCTGGAGGATTGCTTGTGCCCAGGAGATCAAAGCTATGGTGAGCTGTGATTGCATCACTGCACTCTAGCCTGGGCAACAGAGCAAGACTCTGTCTCAAAAACACACACAAGGCCGGGCGCGGTGGCTCACGCTTGTAATCCCAGCACTTTGGGAGGCCGAGGTGGGCGGATCACGAGGTCAGGAGATCGAGACCACGGTGAAACCCGTCTCTACTAAAAATATAAAAAAATCAGCCGGGCGTGGTGGCGGGCGCCTGTAGTCCCAGCTACTCGGAGAGGCTGAGGCAGGAGAATGGCGTGAACCCGGGAGGCGGAGTTTGCAGTGAGCCGAGATCGCGCCACTGCACTCCAGCCTGGGCAGCAGAGCGAGACTCCGCCTCAAAAAAAAAAAAAAAAAAAAAAAAAAAAAAACACACACACACAAAAACGTTACTATTTTAGTTACCAAGGCTGCTTACAAGAAACATTAATTACATTTAAAAATTATAAAAAAGCAGCATTTTGTTTCTAGGTCATGTGGCCTTTTTTTTTTTTATATTGGCCTTGGGCCAATTAACTTATGCTTGTAAATGGGCATAATAGAAAGAAAATTTTAAGAACTATTTTGAGATCACTAATATGTTACTTCAAAGTGGAGCAAAAGATTTTGAAGGATACTGACATGGCAGTCATAAGGAGCCTGCTGAATTTCTAAGTTAATTGGAACTCAAGCAGAGAAGGGATGGACAGGTTGTATGTATACCTAGATATGGAAAATAATTGGATAGTGCCTAAGAATGGGCATTTGATAGGCATGAAAACTTTAAAGTACAATTTTTAAAAAATGAAATAAATTTTTATTTAAATAAAGAATAGGTTGGATATCCATGACATGGAGCTATATTATAAAAATGTTAATTATCTTGATGGCAGAAATTCAGTTTTATTTTTAATCTACATTTGGTGAGAATAAAGGAAAAGTAAATAACATCTGTGCTAATTATAATCAGAGTAGACAATGTTCAAAATATTTTAATTTTAAAATTGGCTGTGTCCTATATTGTTAGTTTTGAGGGATATGCAGTGGGCATTATTCCCTGAAGTATATGAAAGTAAATTTGACTAACAGGGTTATATAAATGCATAGTTTTTGGTTGGAAACTGATAACAACTTTCTAATGAAAAAATTGAATTAATTCTTACTATGTTGGTTAAGTTTATTCACTAAATGACCAATAAATGTTGTACACATTCTTCACTTAGGTGAAGTTGTATTTGAAGTTTTGCTTTCACTAGCTTTTTAAGAATAAAAGTAATACAAGTACAAAAGTACAAGTACTGTTTTCAGTACAAGTACTGTTTTCTAATAATAGAATCAGTATCGCAAGAATCGTTGATCACTTCTAAGGACTGGCAAAAACATATAGTATTCCAAGAACTTTTTAAAAATGTTTCTACAGATGTATGATATACACCTTCCTTACTTAAAATGTTGCCTCTCTTCACATATAGTTAATAGAAAAAGTGCGAATGTTTTCTCTTAAGTAATAGAGTAATTTTTCCTTAGAGAAATGTTGACATTTTCTAAAAGTAACAAGTATTGTCTTATTATGAGTCTAAAAATGAGATAAGCCCTTGACCTAAAGTTCTTAACTGCCACTTGTGCGAGTACAATGCTTCCATTATATTATAGATTTTATAATAGTCACTCACCTATGTGACCTTTCAATTAAATTATTGGAGATCATTCTAATTCAGGATTTCCCTGAAGATCACTTGAATATTCATCCAATTCAGAGATTCCCATGCATCTCATTACACCAGGAACGTGTGTTGCTGGCACACCAACATCAGCCCTGAGATTCAGATTCCTTTTGAGAGCAAGTTGTGGAATTAACTTACCTGTATGACTTAGTCCTGTTAAGGGGTTCATTCAGCATCTGTTGGGTCATCTTTGCTGGAGACTTTTTTATCTGAAGAAATTTAAAAAGTATTCCTAATGATACTTAATTCTTCGGATTTTTAATTTAGGCAAACATGAGGTGTAGTGCTCATAAAATGCCTCATCTTTGAGATTTGTTCAGTTTGACAGCCTACAGAATATCAATATATTAAAAACAAAGTAATTTTCAGCTTTTACCTCTCAGAAGTTATCCATTTAGAGGCAAAATTCAATAGTTTGAAGGTGATAAATCTAGTTAGTTTTCTCTGGAGCATTCAACATGAACAACAATCCATTACCTCTTGATATTTTCCCTGTTGGCCTCAGTGGCACCTATTATCTGTCACTTGGTTGTAAAAATGTCTGTTCCTATTTAGTGTCCTGTTTCTTTTGCCTGCCCCCTGAATATAGTCTTTCCTGTCTCCTTGCTTGTTTCCTCTATAATATCTCTCAGGCTTTATTTGTTCCTTTATGGATAGTACTGCCAAATCTGGGTAGCTTAATCTCTTAGAGAGCCTCATTTCTTCCAGTGGAATGGTAAAATTATAATCATCACAGGAGATATTACATGTAAAATACTTAGAAGAATTACCAGTTCATAGTACATGTGAGACTGCTTTCTCTTCTCTGTCTTCTCTATATCCTTGACTTCTCTTTTGAATTTCAGACTTCCATTTTCAGCCATCAGCTAGATACATCTAATGGCCTCAGGGCAAAAATAAATATTCTCAACTTTTCCCCTCTGCTCTCAAGTATTCCCTCTCTAAATAAATGGCATTACAATTTATCTGCCAGGTATAAAACATCCAAGGCACCTTTATTTCCACTCTTTTCTTTAGCGTTAGCTTCTACACCCATTTGGTTCTTGTCTGCAATATTATCAGGTCCACTCCCTGCTATGTACTCCTCACTGATATCCTACAGTACTAAAATTCTTTGTTTGCACAAACTTTGCTTAGCTCTTTTTAGTTTAAAAAGATGTTATGAAATGAATACATCACACTCCTATTAACCTTTTCTTGCTGAGTCAGTCAAGATGAACTTGTTTATGGCTCAGGAGAAAGCTCATCCAGAAGTTCTTGGAGTACATATCCAGTGTGAGTCAGTAGGGGCTCTCTGCTCATTGTAGATACCTAGGGTCTCGGGATGACAAGGCTACATCTCAGCAGTTTCTCCCACAGTCACTAAAGCGTGGGAAGAAAACATGGTAAATTACAAACTGGATCTTAAAATGTATATAAGAAATGGCACATATTACTTCTTGCATTATTGGCCAAAGGAATTCACATAGACACTTATGACCTGACAAGGGATGGAGAAGTGCAGTCCTACCATGTGTATTTAAGAACTGGAATATTTGTGAAGTCTTAATGACTAGATTAGCACACTGTTTTTCTTGCACATGTTGACCTTCTCTTTTCTAAAACCCTTTACAGCACAAGTTTTTAATTCTATTTTTAAAATCTATGTACTTCTTCTAATGCCTATCATTGTCTACATACCACGTTACTTAATCATGGCATGAAGTGTACTCTCTCTTTTTGCATTGAATAGAATTTCATGTAGATTTTGGCATGTAACTAATTATTTCATCTTTCAAAATATAGTTGGTAATATACTATTCTATTTCACAGTTATGTTGTAGATGGCTTAACCATTCTTTAACTTCTGGGAATTTGGATCATTTCAAGTTTTACTCTTAGTTTATACAACATTTATAGAAAGGACTATAAAGAGTTGCAATAATTCAAAAGATTAGACTGGCAAATCAGCCTTACACAAATAAGGGAGTTTACCCAGTATTAAAGTTTTCTGATAATTTCCAGGAGCACAGACAAAGCAGTTTAGGGACATTGATGACAACTACCCAGTCCTTCTTTGCATTAGACACATGCTTTCTGACTCAGAAAAACAGATGAAGTCTCTAAGTATGGTACATGAGTTACCAAGCATACAAGGGAGTATTGAGCTAGTAAACTTTCTTCATATAGCTGTGTAGCTTACATAACATTTTCCATGGAGCTATACCTTATAAATCCATAGATTGTAAATACATTTATTTACCAGAAACAATCCTAAACTAGAGACATCCTACTGAAAACATTCATAGATAAGGATTCTCCTCCTAGCATCTATTTGATAGCAGGTTTAGTTGTCAGCTTGTTTACAAGGAATTGATACCCCTGCCTTCCTTTCTTTCCCTTGGATCATACCCCTGATAACAGAAGAGAAATGGATTATAAGCCAGTTGTTTAACTGCTTTCTCCAAAAGACTCAAGTGGTATATATTTGTGAATTAGTATTTATGTTCACGATTATTTATTTGAGATTTAAGATACAAGAAATTAAATTGTATCATTATTTTTAAAAAGGCCTGTTAAAATGTTATAAAACATCTGATTTACCCTGCTCTATGTCTGAGTGACCTTAGCTTCGTTACATTACTATGAAAATAAGTATGCTTATCTGTATGGAATTACTTGATAAATACTTTTCTTAGGCTTTCCTGTGAGGATAAATTTCACTGTAAATCACATAGACTTGAAGAGTTCTCACTCTTTCTCCAGAAAGACATTTCTTTCCATTTCTTTCCCATTATGCCAGTGCGTTCCAAAGAAAGTGTTTACTTACTATCGATGTCTACCTAGTAGTCATGTCTGTCTGTTACTAACATTGGCCAAATTTGGACTTAATATAAATTTGTCTCTTTAAAAATGAGTTTCAGTGCTATTAGAATAATTATATGACTAATTAGTTTTGTTAAGACAAATGTAATATATCACAAAATTGTGTAACAAGTTTAATAATTTGGATGTGTTATATAAAATAATGCTCCCCTGCTAAATTTGAAACCCCATCAAATATTATCACTTAAGATATGTAATAATTTAAGAAGACATGGTAATTATTTTTTTGGTATGTTATGATTCTTGTTTCAAAACTTACGGTGTTACTTTAGGTCTGGGGATAAAGCATGCTGTATTTATTCAATTAATAATTAATATTAATTATTTTTATGTCAAGATTGGTTTATTGAAACAAATATGCTTCATTGCTTAAACTCTTTACATATAGTCATGATTGGCCCCTAAGAAAATTTAAACTCATTAGACAGATTAATAAATTAATACTCTGCTGTTTTTTATTATACTTTAAGTTTTAGGATACATGTGCACAACGTGCAGGTTTGTTATACGTGTATACATGTGCCATGTTGGTGTTAATACTCTGCTTTTTAAGAAAGATTTTACAGCGGTATCTTTAAATTCATATATAAATCATACAATATCTATAACTCATATCCTAAATAAATTCACTCACGAAAATAAATCCCAGAACATAGTTCTGACTGCAATCACCTGGGTTTCCTTAATCCTTCAGCCTTCTGGGGGACTTGTACCAATACATTATTAGAACTTTTTAAAAACACATAGACATGGGAAGGGCTACTTTTCCTCAGTAATTAGATACTATTTGCTTTAGTTGCTCTCAGTTTGGCTATAAGCCCTTGCTAACTTTGCAGTTGGTTACAGAATAAATTTGCAAGACTCTTGCTTTCCTCTATATACCACTGCTAATGGAGCTTTAAACTCAGCTGAGCTGTGATACACGGGAGCCTGTTTTTCCTTTTACTGCCCACCACTAAAGTCCCTTCAATTCCACGACATGAAAACTTTGTGTTGCAAAAATGTTTACGGGAGATTTGAGACTACCTGGAAGAAATAAGAATGACACAACAAATAAAAAATAAACTTTATCCTTAATATGACTGTTTTTAAAATCCAAGGTAAAAGAAACAGAAAGTTAAACCCCTCACATTACTTTCTCTTTGTTGGTGCGCTCCATCCAAGCCCTGTGCTCTATCCTAGTCTCTATGTTTCTCTTCTTGCTTAGAAATCTGCATCTTAATTCAGTTCTTCCATTACAGAGCTCCTGCTTTTGGTTAATAGTGACATCTACCTCAGTATAAGAGATGAAGTTCATTACAAAGTACTGTCAAGCAGAAAACCATCTCCCAGAAGGTGCTCACTTTGGGTTAGATCACGTTTGAGATCAGTTGTTTTCACTTTGCTGATGTTTAAACCTTCAAAGTATGCAAAAATAGTATAAATATTTTCCATCCTGCGTCCATAAGTAGTTAGCAAAGGAGAGGATGGTTATATGTCACTGTAAAGGAAAATAGGACAAAGGCAAAAACAAATGAAAGTCAACAAACTAAGATGAAATTAGGGTGAAGTCTCGGTATAAAAGGTTTGCACAGTCCTCACATAGGCCCTTCTGATAAAGATGAACCAGGATTTGGCTCTACAGTTCTTTCTTAAGGGCTCATGCTGTTTTCAAAATATAAAAGATCCTAATAAACTTCATTTATATAAAAATATAAAAGATCCTAATAAACTTCATCAAAAGATCCTAGAAAACTTCATTATCTACCCACTAGAACAAAGTCTCCTTCAGAAGCAAAATCAATTAAAGTTGCAATTTGTTCTTTACACGGAGGTCTTAATCTCCTATCAAGCAAGCTAGGAATTGATTTTTCTGGAAATCTTATAACTCAGGCAATCTCATTCCATCTTAGAAACCTTAATGTCTTTGGTGACCAATAAAACCGGAAGAGTTTTGGCTAGGGATCTTCTTTACTAATTCCCGTTCTCATACAGCTCTTCTTGCTCTGGCCAGATCCAAAGGTCTGCTGCTTACATTTTTTATGACATGTGAGACCTCATTTCATAATATACAAATTCCATGACATGCTGCACATATTCTTAGGAATCTTCCTTTTCTTAACACAGCATTTCCAAAACTACGGTGCTAATTGCTGGTTGTCATGAGACAACTTTAGGTGGTAGACAAACAAGGCATCGATAACCTTGGATGACATAGTGAGAATTTTACTTCATTGCTAATTCTTCTTTACTCATTCTGATCACGTCAAGAACAATAGCTGAGTATGTTAATCCTTAAGACTTTTTAAACTTATTATAAATATATACACAAAATCATGTATATAGGCATATATATGGCTTCACTACAGCACTACTTTTTTTTTCAGATCTAGATTTAATTAAGTTTCTTAAAATACACCTGTCTTGGATCTCAGACTTCCAAATCCTACTCTTTCAGTTCCCTAAAGGCCGACCTCTCTTCCCTTACTAGCCAAGACCAAGAATTCTATCATCAAAAGCACTATCTTGCACACATTTGCATGTTTTTTTTTTTTGCATTGACCCACATACAACTGGAAAACATCTAACCTTGCATTAATGGTATCATTCTCTTTCTCTGCTAATCACAGTGGAAGAAATGCCATGCTATGCAGAGATTGGTACCATTCGAGTTTCCTAGTCTTCAACCCTCTCTAAACACTACCTACAAGTCCTGTGCCTACTCAGATGTCGTGCCCCATAGTTGTATGTAAAATGTTTCTACTTCATTTCCTATTATACTACCTCCTACTATCCTTTCCACTGTTGAGGCAGACATATACTCTTTAGAGGAAATAGAATCTATCCCCAGTAATTCCATCAAGTAGCTAATCCTACACTTCTAGTTTATATATATTCAATCAGCCATTTCTTGCTTAAATGTCTTAAATGACCTCCCCTTACCCTCATCATAAAGTGTAACTCCTTAATCTGCCTAGTGAGGCTTGTTATAATCAGGCTATGCAAATCTTTCTGAATTTTTCGCCTGCCACTTCCCCTCTTGCACTTCATGATGCAGTTATATTTCATTTCTTTCAGTTCTACAAATTTAGCTATGCTTAACTTTTTTGTTTGTTTGTTTGTTTGTTTTTGAGATGTGGTTTTGCTCTGTCACCAGACTGGAGTGCAGTGGCACGATCTCAGCTCACTGCAACCTCTACCTCCTGGGTTCAAGTGATTCTCCTGCCTAAACCTCCCAAGTAGCTGGGAATACAGGCGCGTGCCACCATGCACAGCTAATTTTTGTATTTTTAGTAGAGACGGGGTTTCACTATGTTGGCCAGATGGTCTCTATCTCCTGACTGCTTTACTTAACTTTGAGTCTTCATACATGTTATTTCCCTCTTCTGTCTGAAAACCTCTAAATCACCTTCCTAAACAGCCAACTTCTATTTGTTCTGTAAACCTCAACTTTGGATGCTAATTACTCTAGGATGTCATACCCAAGTTTCCAATATTGGATTAGGCATTCCTCTTATGTCCTCCCAGAACTCTCTGTATTCACTATACGTTGACACTCATTTCATAATATTGAAGTTGCCTATTTATTTGTCTGTAATTTCCCTTGATACATAGGATTCTAGAGGCCATTGACTAAATATGTTGATATTGCTTATTGTACTCAGTGTCTCGCACATGGCAAGTACTTAATGGTGTGCTGATGTTCAAATGATGTTATAAGACCATGTCTAACAGAATAAGCGGGACCTGTTGCTCATGAGAAACGAAACTATTCTTGGCCTCAAATTTAGAGATCCTGATCCTTGGGTCCCAGTTGACATAATTCCTTACTTCCTTGTGTAAGAACCATACTAATATTCTCTGTATCATTCTAATCTTAGTATATGTGCATCCAAAGCAAGCATTAATTCCTCAGTAAAAAAAGCATGGTATTTTTTCTAGTCTTATTTTGTAGGTCAATGGGATAAGACAAAATACAATGCTATAAAAGCATTTTCTTATGTGTTGACATGATCCTGTGTACATGGCTAACTGCTGATCTGGAATAATGTAGAACTAATTCCAGATTTTGATCAATATTGAATAAGTTTAAAGTTTTATTCCTAGCAGAGATATATTTAACTAACAAAGATGTATTGAATGCATCATTACCAGGCACTTGAGATATATCAGTGAACAAAACAAAGTTCTATGTCCTCACATCGATTATATTCTAACAGGGGAGAGAGACAATAAACAACACAACACAGGGGAGAAACACAACAAACAGCATCACACAACACAAAACATGACAAATAAATTAAATGCTCTGTTAGAAGGCGTTAAAGCCATTGAGAAAACAAGATCACAATAAGAGATAAATAGAAATATTGGGATTGGACTATGGTTCCCAATTTTAAGTAGAACTTTTCTGGGTAACCATTGTTGTGAAAATGATTTTGAGCAAAGGTTTAGTAGAGGTGAGAGTTAGAGGAAGAGCATCTCAGGGAGAGGAAACAGCCAGTTCTCTGTAATCAAAGTTTCTAATGCAGAAGCCTGATTGACATGTTCATCATAGCAACAAGGACCGTGGAGACCCAAATCATTTCTATTTTTTTTGCAAAGTAGTATCAACAAATCATTTATTGTGTATATTCATCTGTGTTTCCTGAGTTTATGGCTATACAGCATTTTGAAGGTAGAGGCAACAACATTTCTTAATGAGTTAGATGCAGGGTGAATGCATATAGACCCTTATGCTCCAAGGGATAGCATAGGCACAGGCAGGTAGGAATGTCATGCTCTTATAAAAATTGAAAGGTCTGAAAAGCACAGGTTTCTGAATCAAAAACTGCACTTTTTAGCCCAGAGGTGGGCTTAGGTAGCTCCTGTGAGAAGAGGTAATTTTCTCCTTGAAATTTCCCAGGTTCTCCTCTAGTATATAGATCAAAGAGAATTTGGAACCTTCAAGTTCTATGACATAAAGCTTCTTCAAAATTATTTTATCTAGAAAAAATATCACATCAAGTTTAATAGAATTCCTACTGTGGTCATGGGGGCAAGCCTCATTCTTCATCCAGAAGATATTTAATCTTCCACAATATGGTTATCCTTCTAAGCCCAAAGGGCAGTCATTCTTTGCTGCTTGCCAATTTCCTATTAGAATTCAGCACATCTGTAGAAACTATCAGAATGTCTTGTACAATCAGGCAAGGATATTGTTTAGCTGCTTATTTGGAAATTACCGAGTGTACATGTTTATAACTGATTTTTTAAAGACTGAATATGCAATCCTAAATCCCTTTACTTCATTGTTTGTGACCTACTTCAATTAGGTCACACAAAAAAATCGCATTAAAAACTTTACTATACTGATCAGGTAGAAGACAAACATTCAAATACTTCTAGTAAAGTATTTGTTCATCTGAAAATCTTTTACACTTGATAACACTGATCTTAAAGAGGGACAGTTCAGACCTACTGTATTTAAGTAACATAATAACTTCTGTAACTAATATTTATAGTAACTTCTCTAATTAATCATTTAAGATACTATGTTTATTGACAAAAGACTTCTCTATTGCATATTATTTCTCTGTATGCTAATGGCCTTTCATATAAGAGAAATTGTATTGGTAATAAGAAAAGATAGTGGAAAGAAATAACTGAAGGCATCTTGTACTGAAGATGTGAACCTCAGCTTTTTTGTCCATCCAGATGGTGACATTGTGATCATTTTACTCAGCATATTTTACTTGTATCATGAAAACACTATAAATATTAAATCACAGCATAGTCAAACCTGGATTATTGCCACTTCTTTTAATGACTCTGTGACCATATTCTGTATAGTATCACAGTGGCAGTGTCCAAAGACAGTGATATTAAAGTGTAATTTTTTATCATTTCAATCAAACTGAGGGGATCTAAAATGTCTAATAACTTTCATGAAGGAAGCCTTACTGTTTTATGAGCTACAGTCAATCTTTAACAAAATTTCCTACAAAATTGTCAGTGGGTATGATTTCTTTTACAGGAAATGTAGTGAAATTGCCCATCTATATTCATATGATTAATGTAACATGGAATTTACAAATTTAAATGCATAATGCTGGAAAAGTAGAAATAAAGATTTTTATAGTAACACAAATCTGTGCTACATACATTTAATATATTCATGGATTATAAAATGAATTGTGTTCAATAGCTCAACATTTTTAATTGGGTTTGCAATTATAATAAATTGTTACGCACATTTTTTAAGTGGATTTTTAGACTTCTCAAATATTTGAGTCTACATTTTCGTGTCTACTAGAAAGCATACAGAGAAGCTTTTTACACAAGGAATAATGTTATTTCTAAATGGCTTTTTGGTTTTTTCTTCCACACATTGCTTATCCCTGTGGGCAAATCTTTGTAGAGATTTTCTCATCCTAGGAGTAAAACGGTTTAAACTGGCTTCTCTAGTCAGATTGATCTTACAGGAATCAGTTTTAGATGTGTAGTCAAGCAAATGGACTTCTAAGGACAGCAAAAATGAGAGCACAACACTGATAGCACTACCAGCAAGACAGATCATGAAAAACAAAACAAGATGACCAAAAAGACACTAGGTAAATATGAAAACATGTATAATTTCTCAGTGTATTCTTTTACTGTCTTTCTTTCATTTTGGCCAAATATCACGCATTTCATTCTCCATGTTTTTACTTTTACTTCTCCAGGCCAAATAAGCCTTCTTTTGGAAGCAATAGGTATTGGCAGTTTCTCCAACTTGACTTTTTACTTTTTTAAAAAATGTGAAAGTGGTTCCCTATATAAGCAAAAAGATCAACCAGAATATTATTTGGTATAAAATAATGCCACTTAAAAGGAGAACATTTTCTCCTAAAATGTGTTTTTCCTAAAACACTTTGCCAGTATATTCCGTTCATGAAGTTATGAACATTTTCATTCAGCAAATATCTGTTGGGTTCTGCAGGAAAACAGAGAGGTGTTATATAAGAAATATAAACCGGAAATCTCACATTTCCAGGAGCATAACATGTATTCCAAATGATGCGATGTGTACATGTTAAATTGTTCATTAATACCACAAAGCAGTAATGTGCCAGAATGATACCACATCCCTGCTAATGTTTTTCCTGCCTCTCTGGATGTTGCCTTTCCTAGACCATATCTAGCTATTAAATTGAGTCTTGATCCTGGATTCTTTGTTCTTTTCTTTATATTACCTCTAAACTTTCAGTAGGCAACTATATCCTTACCCACTAATTGCCATCTATATCCACAAACACTAACATTAAATATCTCCAGGCCACGCTCTCCTCTGCCTACTTCTTACCTCTTTTTGAATAATATATCCATAAAGCTTACTCATGATCCTCTCTTTCAATCTAGACCCTCTTCCAGTGTTGCTGTTTCAGTGAATGGCACCAATATTCATCCACTGACACATGAAATCTAGAAACAGAATAGTCTTCTTCGACCCTTCTCTGTCCAATCTGTCCACTTCCATCCATACCTACCAGCCCACCACTCTAATCCAGACATCCTATCACACTTCACCTGGACAAGTACGATGATTCTTAACTGCTCTATTTTCATCTTTGAAAATAGATCCTTTCAAAGTATTCTCCACATAGCAAACAAATCACCTTTAAAATTGAAATTTAGTCTAAATGTATTCATGTGTCCATAAAGCTGTTTTGTTTTGTTTTGTTTTGTTTTTCTTAAATGCATGGCCTTTGAAGGCTGCCTGGTTTGGTCCCTGTTTCTTTATCTTTGCTGTGTCTGTTCTAGCTACACTAGTCTTACCACAGGCCCTTTTTCTTGCCCTGCTTCTCCTTCCACATACCTACAAATGAAATACTCATTTCTTTCTTACCTTAGCTGTTACTTGGTTTCCAGCTTCTAGTCTATGCTTCACTTCTTCAGAGACCCTCTTATTAATAGGTTATTGGGTCACAGGAGACCTTTCGTTCATGACACTTACATTTTCTTATTTGATTATCACATTTCTTTACAATTTCATTTCTTTATGTGATTATTTGTTTGGAGTCAGTCCTCTCGTCTACTGACGTTTCACAAGATTAGAAGGTGCACCTGTTTTGTTCACCTTTGTAACCCTAGTACTTAGCACTGTGGAACACAATAGAAGCTCTAAATATAAACTGAATAACTATATCAATAAGTGAACAAATGAACCAATGGATGGAAATAGTATGTAACATGGCAATAGAAAAACTTGTGAAGGGAATAAAAATAAATAATAGAGGAGAGTTGATATGAAACTGGGCTACCTAGGAAGGAAAAGGACATCAGGAAAAGAGGAGGTGAAGAAAGGCATTTGGCATTTAAAGCTGCAGAGTCATTTGAGCAAAGTTCTAGGAATACAAATGAACTTTAGGTGGTAGAATGGTAAATTAACCAAGTGAGGCATACTGGTTCATTATCATGAACAGGGGAGGTAACATTGAAGACATAAGATTAGTTTAAATTTATGGACTTTGGAATAACAGGCTGTAGGAGCTAACAGAAGCTTTTTGATTAGGTTTGTATGGTGGGTAGCTATGGAGGATGTGTAAGAGAGGGAGATCAGTTAGGACACCATCCCAATAATATAGTTTATTGGATGCATCATTTTAAGCATCCATTCAAGGGTAAAAAAATCTTATGATTTTGCAATTATTAAGTGTTTCTGAAGGAAAAGCTGCTTTCTTGGAATAAAATACTTCAATTAATCTTTTTAAAAACAACAGCAGAAAAAGTATTTTGACTAATGAGTAACTACTTGGTGTTGTTCTGGGAAACTATTTTGAAAGCGTGAAGTTAATGGCTATAACCCTAAGTGCCTTTAATTTAGTTCAGTGTGATAAAGCCCCTCACATATTTTCTTAGTTTTAAAATTCTTATTTAGTTTGTCTATGTAAAGTGATATATCCATAATGAGATAGTAGAAACTTCAGTGTATTTACTTAGCTCCTTTGTACCACATTCATCATCTGTGATTTGACATGGATTCAATATGATAAGAAGTAAAAATGAAAACAAAGTTAACTGTTGCTGTTTTGCATCAATTTTGCTGTTCCTTTTTTTAAAAAAAAATTGATTTGCTTTAGTGACCTTTTCTGTGTTTGGGCAAGCATCCCTTAAGCTTTCATGCAGTGATTATAAGCAGGCATTATGTACTGTTTGACATGGTCATTACTTAATGCTCACTTAACAGAATTCTACAAGACCAAATTATCACAGTGGGTGAAGGAACAGATGGCCAGCTGGCCAGAATCCATGCCTGCTTTGTTTTATTCCTCCTCAAATCTGCCACAAGGAAGCCACATGTGAGACCTGAGGAAGCAATCTAAACAGTAACTCGCCTGTCCAGCTGTGCTTCCAATGTTCTCAGCTGTGAAGTCTAGGTAGGTGCCATTCCCATATGAGTGCAGCAGGAACATCTCCTGCAGGAATCTCTCTGCTTCATGATTAAGATGGCAGTCATGGAGGACAGATGCCAAAAGTAAAAATAGAAATCCTTTCCTCCACCTCCTGCCACTGCCTTCAAGATCAAAAATCACTATGCTATATTACAGGAGAAAGAACTGTAGCTTTGTGGAAATAGTATACTTATTTTTAACACACTTTGTTTATAATTATAAAATTATCCAAAATCTGATATTTTACAGATTGCTACAACATTCAACAAAGAAAATTAGACTTGGCTGAAGCTTAACATTGAGTTGTTGAAACCTGCTAGTATAAATGAAAAAGGATTACTGATATTTATATCCAATCTCTAAATTTTTGGTTTCTGTTATGGATTATGATTTGCAATTTGGATTATATACTGACATTTCTAAAATTAGTAATAATTTTAAGTCAATCATCACACATATATGAAACAATATCAAAATATTTAGCTCTTCATTAGGGACTATGAGGGTACAAAAATATAAGGAGTGAAGGTTCCTGTGCAAAACTAATTTAGAATTGAGTGAGGGAGACAAAAGAGATCTATGGAATAATTAGAGGATGAAGCAATGAAAAGTGAGATGCTAATCATGAAGTATAGGTGGCAAAGTGAGTAGGAGCCTGAAAAAGGTGAAGCGCTGTCAGAGAAAGCTTGATGAAGAACATGCAATTTTTGTAGTTGCTTAGAGACACTATGTGAAATAGTGAAATTGCATGATGCCCCGAAACTTGGGCTCAGATATTTGTTTATTTATATAATACATGTATACATATATACACATATATACACATACATATACATGTGTGTGTATATATATATATATGCGTGTAGAAATACTGGTCTCTGCTCTGTCTTTAACTTATGCCCTGTCTAATTGATATGTAGAAAATGAAACAAACTATGGTAGCTAATGGCAAACCTGGGTGATATCTTAGGACTTTGCACTGCAAGCTGATGTGTATTCTCTAACTTTAATTGTATTGGGTAATGAATAGCTTGTGAGTTCTGACAGATATACTTCTTAAAAAAGTGATTTGCAGGATTTTGTTTGGAAATAGCTCCCTGATCTAAAAAGAAAGACTTTTTAAGGAATTTTCTTAGCTTGAGGAAAATTATTTGATGTGTGCTTTATGAGTTATGTTGGATTACATTTATGGTCTTTAAAGTTTTTACAAGAAACTTTGCATGGAAATCATTATTGTTATTCTGTAGGCCATCAGGAAACATAAAAATATGTTGATTATCAACATAGCCCATAGTTTTGCCATCTATGTTTCTCTTAGATTATAAGAGTGTTTATGTTTATCCCATTGGCCAAAGATTTCAAAGTGCACCTGGGCCTTATATTACTAAATTCAAAAATGATAACTTAATTTTATATGGTATTCACTAATTCACAAAAGGCTTCTGTATACTAGCTTTATTATTATTAAGTATATTATGTCAGCTTTAGTTTTCTTAGTCTTTGAAAGAAAACCAAGCAGCAACATTGTTTTTGTCATATGTTCATTACACATTTTTATGTAAGCAGTAACATCACACAGTCAGTAAATATTATTGGCCAACTAAAAGATGCCCAAAATTAGACAGCATGTTTTGAAGGATAAAAAATATATATGCAGAATGACTGCAGAGTATTGATATAGAGTTCTGTTTGAGTAATAAAACATTCTGAACTGAGAATTTCCATTATGCAAGTCGTGGTTTAAGGAGGTTGTTTTTGCAGCAATGTGCAAGATGAATGTACAGGGGAAAGAAATGGGAGACTGCCTCTTAACAAAGTGTAGCTGTAGCAATAGTTACCACTTTGTAAAATGATAGATCTTTTGCTATGATTGGTTATTAATTTTCTTTAAAGTCATATTAATGTTTAATAAGATATTTATTCATTGAAGAAAAGGAGATATCAACTACTGTGCCACAATGATTACCTATCATTGTGGAATTAATATATAAAGACTTTCTCAGAAAGTTGCTGAGTGCCTGAAAAACTACTGCCATCAGCAAGCCCAACTCTAAACAATAGTTTAAGTGGATGAAGATTAACCCCAGGAAGTCTTCCTCATTTCTTAATGCGTCCTCCTATCATGCAGTGCCAGGCTCTCCTTGATGTCCCCTGGCTGCCCAATTCTGGATTCTACCTAGTTACTGCCCCAAATTTAGACTGCTCTCCTGATCTCCAGCACCATGAAAGCTTATCCACCACTACTCTGTGACGAGAACCAAGTAAAATTAATTTTAGCTAGGATTTTAATTATTGATAATATGAGTGCTTTGCCAGCTGATTCTAATACATAAAACTCTGGTTTACTTAATCAACTCCAATGCTATAACAAAACAACTACACAGGAACCATAAGATGGGTTAAATAGTGCTCCCTACCCCCAATTCATGTATACCAGGAATCCTGAATACAACCTTATTTGTAAACAGGGTATTAGTTTGCTAGGGCTTCCATTACAAAATACCACAGACTGGGTAGATCAAACAACAGACATTTGTTTTCTCACGGTTCTAGAGGCTCTGGAGATTTGGTTTCTTCTGAGACCTTTCTCCCTGGATTGCAAGTAGCTGCCTTCTTGCTGTGGCTTCACTTGGCTTTTCCTCTGTGTGGCAGAATCACTGGTGTCTCTTTTATGTGTTCAAATGCCCTATTCCTATAAGGACACCAGTCCAGTTGGATTAAGCCCACCTATATGACCTCATTTAACCTTAATTATCTCTTTTAAAAAGTCCTATCTCCGAATATAGTCACATTCCGAGGTCCTGAAGATTAGGGCCTCAACATATAAGTTCTGGGGGGGACACAGTTTAGCCCATCATAGGGCCTTTGTGGGTAAAGATTGTTAAGGATCTAAAGATGAAGACATTGGATTTACGGTGAGTTCTTATAAGAAGAGGAGAGAAACAATTAGAAGAAGGCCTGTGAAGACAGGCAGGGATTCATGTTTTGCTGCCATAAACCAAAGAATGCCAGGAGCCACCTGAATCTGGAATAGGCAAGGAAGAATTTTTTCCTAGAGGCTTCAGAGGGAGTGTGGCTCTCTTGATATCTTGATTTCAGATTTCTAGCCTCTAGAACTCTGAAAGAATAAAATTCTATTGTTTTAAGCTACCACATTTGTGGTATATTTTTACATTAGCCTGGGAATGTAAACAAGGACAAGGACCTCTAAATCATCTCCACTGGTCATCTCAGTGCCTTCTTACAGACAGATGTATATAAAGATAGTCTAGTATTAATTCTTGAGGAGAAAATTTATCAACAGATTTTGAGGGGGGGAAAAATCTCTGTCTTCAGGTTTCAATTTTTATAATCTATCCAAATGCTTTTTTGTTCAATGAAAAATATATTAAATTTACTGATTCTCCACTACAATGGAATGTTTGAGATTGTATCATAAAATAGTTTACGTCTTTCCTCATATTCAAAATATTCATAGATGATTTTTATCCTCAAATGGCTGAATTTTGCACATTTACATTTACAAAGGAGGAAGAGTACAAAGGAGAAGGAAAAAGAGCAGGACGAGAAGCAACAACTAGTGTTTAAAAAACAGTTTGCAAACGTCAATCATATGAGCATTCCCAGAATAATTTCTTTCTTTACAGCTGGTTTTAAAATAGAGTGACAGTGGCTCAAAATGGCAACTGCCAAAATGTTAAAAAATTATTGAATGTAAAGGCAACACCGAAGAAAACTTCGATATGTTTTTAACACCAGAATTTGGAGCAAAATTTGGGGTCATAGCTATTCCTATTTTATTCTACTGGTAAACAACTAGTAAAAACTATGCCATTGCAACTGCCTTACTGGCATTTCCTTACTACATAAAGTGTACATTTATTTTGATATCTAACTGGCAATGTTTTGGAGGCATATTTTTAAAAAATTGACCAAAGCCTAGTACATATTATCACAGGAGAATGTTAACCTATTCACTTTCTAATAATCTGCTTATGTACTATAAGTTATTCATGATTTCAGGCATAGTCTCTAAATGTGTAAGAAGCTAATCATATTACACATATGGAACTAACTCTAACTCTACTATTGGAATTGTGAGGAGATAGATGCAGAAAAGTAGCAAACCATCTAGATCTACGCTTTTGTGAGCAATTAATCTTGTTGACATACTTATATGAGCTTGCATAAAAAATGCCTGGAAAGCATGCTGTTCAATTCAGTTGTTCATTAATATTGATCATATGCTGTCCCCATTGTGTTAGGAGCTACTTAAAGATTACCTGCAAAAGTATTACAGCATTATTGATTTTAAAACTCCCTAAAGCCTCTTGTATCTTGAAAGTCCATTTATGCTTTCATTGTTAAGAGTGATATTACCATTGTTGTCTAATCAGATAATTTCGAATTTTATGAATACTAATCAGAACACAAGCTCATAGTCACCACTCTGTATACTTCTTCTGTATGCCCTAATGAATAGAAAGACAAACTTCTTTACAAGACTTTTGAAGTGAAAAGCAATTGAGATTGCCCTGGTCTTCTATCTTTTTGTTTTACAAGCTCTGAGTGGTTGAGTAATACTCATTTGTTCTCAAACTTTGATCTGCTATTAAACTGTTTCAAAGCTGTGCGAGAGTGATATATATGTGTGCTTGTATGTGTGTGTGTGTTCTGGTATGTTACAGAAACTATATGAGATGCCTCAAATATACTGTAGTTTTCGCTGCTAAAATTAAGAATATGGCCGATTCTTAATTTTTATGTTTTAATATGATGCCACTAGGAAATCCTAGAATTAAATTTCCAGGAACCATTATATGAACAAAGAATTAAATTTCCAGGAACCATTATATGAACAAAGAAAAGTATTAATACCAAGCATAGTATATTCACAGCAAAGGATAGCCATTGAAATTACCTTAAAAAATGAGATACATAAAGTGGATAACTAAGGATATTTTTCTGATGTGAGATTTGTCTTTCAGCTGCTGACAATTTTAATACCATACAAAGTGCTTATCCCAGATTACTAGCAGAGACCAGCATGTAAAGAGTACCTAATGAATAAATGTTGTTTAACCGGAAATTAGGGGGGTAAACACCTTCTGTAACATACTGGGCAGTGTCCATTTCTTTCTTATCCTCCCAATATAAGCAACACTCTATGCTATAGGTGATTATTATTACTCATAGTGTTACAAGACCTTTACATATTACTTTAGTAATATGTTTTTTTCAGTATTAAAATAGAGAAGATTATGGAATGGGGGTAACCCCAAAGACAAAACTTCTCCAGGATCTCTAATTCTCATATGAATAGCCTGCTTATTATCACTTGGGGCAATAAAACTGGAAACTGTTGCTGTTGAGCATCAAACATAACTTTTGGCTAGGAAGCAAATTTTGTAAGTTGAGACCTTGGACTACATTTATTATGTTATCTTTATATACTAACTTGTATTCTGATCATTTTATCTTGCTCATACATAAAGTGAATGTTTTTATTTATATAGAAATAATTAAATTAGGTGACTCAAACAGTTAATGAGATTATACAAGTTACATTTTTCTTGATTATGTATTTGCCAAAGAATTAAGATACATGTAATCATTATGCAAAAGTACACATTCTAATGGTCTGTTATTTACAATTCAGTGTAACACATTTGAAGCTTAAACCATATTAGAGACAAAACACATTGGAATCTAATTATAAATTTAAAGGACTAGAAGCTTGAAAGGTGTAGAAAGGTTCCAGAAAATATCTAACTTAATTATTGAGTGAAAATCCAAAAGAAAATGATGTCATAAACCTAAAATTAGAATACAGTGTAGGCAGCAAATATAATTTTTTCCCTCATTATTGCCATATCCTTGTTTATTCAAAATGTATCAAAAACCTACTGTGTGCCAACATAAGTCTTCCCACACACAATTTATGGTCTACTAGGGAAAAACAATAGGAAACCATTCATTTCAACACTCTGTCATGAGTACTTGAAAAAAGTCTGTACAAGGCACATAACATCAGTCTCACATTATAATTACAGAGTCTATCTCTGTTCCTAATATCTAATACACTGTGATCCATTTCCTGAAAATATTCTGAAATGTTTCCATTTGTGGAGGCTTTGGAGTCCTGTATTATTTATAGGAATGTGCTTAGTGAATTCATGCTGATTCCGTTTACGTCTGTGAAGACTAACATTTGAATACACAGATTTTCAACATGGTAGGAAATGTGGCTTAATGGAAAGGGCATGGACTTTATAGTTAGGCAGAGTGTGTTAAAATATATGCTTTTTCAGATGGATGTGTTACTTATCCTCTCTGACCCCGTTTTATTGCCTCTAAAACAAGATTATAATCTTACAAGGCATTATAAAAATAATATGTATACTCATATTGTCTAGCATGTATGCAAGGGACTCTAGAAAGGTTTAATCTTTGACCCTTTTGCTTTACTCCATCCTCATCTGTTAAATGAAAATTGCTGAATTTCTTGGAGTAGGAAAAATAACAGCAGCCGTAACGTCTGAAACACGTAATCATTTTCTAAAATCCAAATGTCAGCCAAGGTCATGATGTCTTTTGGCGTGTAAATAAAATGAGCTCCAATGTACCAATTCACATCATCTAGAAATCCCAGAGGTTGCCCCAAGATTGCTGGACAGGCTTCACCTGTGCCCTCAGGAAGTGTCCAAATGTTTGGGACTTAAGAAACTGCTGTTCGCTCTATCTTCAGCTTCCTGAACCCATTGGATTCTTGAATCTCTTGGGCATCACATGCAGCAATACTTTTCCTCTTCTGCCAGGATAAGCCACATCAATAGTATAGCCTTTTCCCCTTGATTTCCCCAAGTACCACTCACAGGCTTGTGTGTTTAGCAGCTGTTATTATAGAGCTAGATGCTCCAGCAGAAGCAATTCACATAGTATCTGTGCAAACAACTTAAACCTGAATTTTGGACATTACAATTTCTTACTAGCTACTTTTCATCACATATTACAGCCTCCCAGCACATTGCATGACTTCTCTCTCTCCTTGAAGACTTTATTTCTGCCTTTCCTTTTAGAATTTCTGCTTCTCAGTCTTCTGCATGCATTCCCCAGTTCTTCCCTTTATTTCGCAGATCCATTTAGGTCATCTTGCTCTTCTCACCTTCTAGCCAAGTTTCACTTTCACAAAGACACAGTAGGCTTGAGTAAATAGCATCATGGATTCCTATTTGCCCCATTTTTGTCAGAGAGACTTCCATTGATTGACCTCCTTCCTTGGAATCACTGGTTGTTTTGTTGTTGTTGTTGTTGTTGTTCTTGTTTTGTTGTTGTTGTTGTTTTTGAGATGGAGTTTTGCTCTTGTAGCCCAGGCTGGAGTGCAATGGCACGATTTTGGCTCACTGCAACCACCATCTCCTGGGTTAAAGCAATTCTCCTGCCTCAGCCTCCGAAGTAGCTGGGATTATAGCCATGAGCCACTACCTGGCTAATTTTGTATTTTTAGTAGAGACGGGGTTTCACTATGTTGGTCAGGCTTGTCTTGAACTCCTTGACCTCAGGTGATCCACCCACCTCTGCCTCCCAAGATGCTGGGATTACAGACATGAGGCACCGCACCTGGCCTGGAATCACTATTTTAACTGCTCTCAAGAACTCGCAGAGGACTTACTGTTTCAGTCATTTTCTATTCCTCCCTCGTCCAACCCTGTAAGTGTGAAGGAGCATGGAAGAGACTTATTTTCTCTGTGATGTAAATTACTCCACTCTCAGTAATTTCTTACCAGTTTTGGTTTAAATAACTATTTTTCCTCCTAGGAACAAGTCCTTAAACCTAATTTTTCTCATATTAAGTGGTTTCTAGGGAACATTTCTGAATTCGTATTTAGTTTTTTTCCTCACCTGCAAAATTGAAAAGTTGGATTAAGTGATCGGACTTAATCCAAGGACTCTTATTTGCTTAAAGTTATACAATTTTTGACTATAATTATTTATATATTTTTTTCTTTAGCGGTTATATGCTTGGCTATCAGTTATCAGTTAGTTTTAAAATCCATCATTTTTACTCTCATTTGAAGTGAATTGATGAGTCAAAACTCTAACATCACTATCATTTCATTCTCCCCTCCCCAGTTAGTTGATGCTCTGAGGGGTATAGGTTTTGGAATCCCAGATTCTTAGTCTGAGACCTCAATCTGTCAGTGGTAGATATTGATTGAGAAGTATTATATAATCTTTCTGACCCTCAGTATTTAAAAAAAACTGTAAAAGAGAATCATAATGACAAATACCTAAGTTATAGTAAAGAATAAGTGAGATGATTTATGTGAAAAGAGTTTATAAATTGTAAGGCACTATCAAATGTTAATTAATTGTGAGGAGGGAAGAAGTGGAAACAGAAAGAGGAGAAGGAGAGATAGGTTCTGTAGCATGATTTTCATTTTGTAGCAATGAAAGAAAATGGTTCAAATTATTCTATAACTAGCCATTGGTCATTCACCTTCTTTCCTGTCTCAAATACTGGCAATGTACCACCTCAAAGGCAGGTGTTGGATAATTTAATTGATATGTGCTTCACAGCACAACACTGTCTACTTAAATAAATATATTATTTTTAATTGGTGTGGTGCTGACAAAAAAAAATCACAGATCTCTTGGATCTTTTTTACTTTTCGAAAATCAGCCCTATCGGGAAGTCAAGGTCCGGGAACTGTACAGTTGCTGCGTTGTTTCCTGTTCCATGTGTTTCTTTATTAGACTCTACAACCATTGAATTTCATGACATTTTAAACGGAAAGAAATGGAGGGTCAAATACAGCTCTCGGAAGAAGAGATAGATTCATAAAATCTTGCCTCAGTGCAGGACAAAGTTGCCCACCTTCTAAGTGCTTCCCACCTATGGTTGAGGTCCAATTGCAGTGCTTGAAGTGATGCTGGTGATTTTTTTTTTCCTATTCACAAGTTGTTGTTTTTTTTTAACGTTTAGTTTTTTGAGACAGGGTCTCATTCTGTCACACAGGCTGGCGTGCAGTGGTGTGATCTTAACTCACTGCAGCCTCAACCTCCCAGGCTCAAACAATTCTCCCACCTCAGCCTCCTAAATAGCTGGGACTACAGATGCACACCACCATGCCTGGATTTTTGTGTGTGTGTGTGTATTTTTTGTAGAAGTGGAGTTTCACCGTGTTGCCCAGGCTTGTCTCGAACTCCTGGGCTCAAGCAATCTGCCTGCCTCAGCCTCCCAAAGTGCTGGGATTATAGGCGTGCACCACCTCGTCCAGCCCTTGTTTTTATTAGTGGCTTTGACCCATGCAGGAGGAGTCATTCTCTATAGCACTCTCTATTCAATACCCTTGCCCCAACCCAGTTGACTCAAGTTATTGTTATTCATTTGTCCAGCTCTTCTATCTTGCTTCTTGTTTCAGCTGAACATACTCACTCCTTTTCTGAACGAATCCTCTAGGGCTCTCAAAATCACCTCTTCATACATAGTCAGATACTTAGTTTAATTACCCTTGCTTTCCTTTTCTAATATGTACATCTTAACTTCCTCTTCAGTGGCTTTTCTTTTCCTTATAAATATGTTCTACTCTCTCCAATTAAAATCAGTGCAGACTAAATTAGAGAAAACTATAGTTTTTTGTATTTGTCTTTTTTCATCTCCCAGGGAGAGCTTTTCCTTCCTTCAACTTGACTCTTCCCTTCTTCACAATCTCAAGTCTGGATTCTGTCCTGAGTCAATTAACATCCTCCAGGAAAAAGACTGTAAGATAGAATTAAAAGTGTAAAAGACTTTTTGGGGGAATGTCTGTGATGCACAAAGGGGAGAGAGAGCAAGAGTAGATAGGATGAGCCTACAGACCTTGACATAGCCTGTTACTTTGAAGGGAGAAAAGGAAGGAGGGAACATTGCATAGAAAAAGTCTCAAACTGCTATGGTTTTAAGAAAAATCTCAGCCACACCACTGGGGCACCTCAAGAGTACAGAATGTTCATTAGAGAAGTCCCAGGTCAGTCATGACTGGCCCAGCTAGCTCTATGCCCGTTTGGTATTTAGTTTTTGGCTGGGGAGCCTGGCCTTAAAATAAATGCTGCCACAGCAGATCCTGTGGTTCAGTAGCTGAATGTTGTCAGCTAACCACACTCCTGGCAGCTGGTTTTCTCCAAGAGAACTCTGAGCAGCACCACACTTTCATTAGCAGCCACAGGTACTAAATAATCTGCTGTTACTTTCTCAAGTTTAAAAATGACCATCAGCCCCTCTTCTCTAAGTATGCAACTTTTGATGGACTGCTCGTTTTAGATTGGCAGAAAATGTGCTTCCCCAGAGGTATGCTCCACCATAAACTCATAGTCTGTAAAAGCTTTGCAACCAGCTATCCAATTCACTTGGTTTATGTGGTTACAGCCATATGCTGCTTGCACCAGCAGGGGACAAAAATTGTAGAGTTGTGAATACAACTCCAGAAATTGCTATTCAGTATTACTTTTTAAACACCCAGAAGGTATTCTACAATTCAGAAATTTTAATAATATCTAATTTAATGCTAATAATTTTTTGAGTGCTTTACATGTGACAGACACTGTTCTGGGTATTTTATATGTGTGAACTCTTTTCATCTGTATTATAACCTCTTAAGGCAAATTTTTTAGTATTGACATTTAACAGAAAAGGAAACAGGCACAGAGAAGGTAAGTAAATCTCTCAAGACTGCATGGCTGTGAAGTGGTGAAATCAAGATTCAAACCCAGGCCATTAGTCTCCAGAGCTCATACAACCAGTACATTTACTATGCCACTAATATCTAGAACACTTTTTTCTGTAAAATTATTAATTGCAAAATGTTGACCTAATGTCTACTTTTAAGCATATGCATCAAGCTGAAATATTTTTTTCTGTCTTTCAGGTCCCTGCATTCCTAATCCATGCCATAATGGAGGAACCTGTGAAATAAGTGAAGCATACCGAGGAGACACATTCATAGGCTATGTTTGTAAATGTCCCCGAGGATTTAATGGGATTCACTGTCAGCACAGTAAGTTATTCATAGTCATTGTACTTTTATTATTGATTACAAAGTATACAAGCCATTGTCATTCTTGTTTGTAGTAGAATCATAGAATCTTAGAGCAGAAGAGAGCCCTGGCATTTGGCTAATGCTGCTTCTCTCCCATGGAATACACCGTGTCCACAATGGAGGAGTCCTAGACTGTGTTTCAATCCTCCCAGTGGCATGGGAGGCTTGTAGTCTTCTGGTCATCCCTTTTTATTATTGCCCCACTATCCTTGCCAAAAGGTGCACTTTACATTAAACTGTTATCTATATCTTTCACATTTGTCCGAAAGCCACATCCTTTAAGTTTCCCAAAAATTATTCTGGTGATTAGGTTCAGAGATGATACCCAGAAAAAACAAAACAAAACAAAACAAAACAAAAACTGCCACCCTGCCGTTAAGCCAGTTTTCTACTTCTTACATGTTGGCATTTTTAGTGTGAAAATCTTTGAAAGCTCAATAAGTATGCTACCTGCACTTCTTTTTTTAATCCCAATTCTTATTTATCTTGGAAGGTTAAAGAAAATAGATCCCACTAGTGATGATTTCTTCTTAGAAGGAGGGATGAACGTAAAATGCCAAATGAATGGTGTGGTGCCTTAGCACTGTAGGTGTTCAGCAAGCAGAGGGGCCACAGCCAACTCTAAGCTGTCAGGGAGATTCTCACAGAGGTTGCCACATGCAAGCTGAGTCTTGAAGGAGAGACAGAATGTGGATCAGAGACATGGGAATGACACATAGTAGGAAGAGTGGAGAAGGAATAGGCAAGCCATGATTACTGTATTGATGGGTGAGACAATGGTATTAAGAACGATAAGGCAAAGCTGGATTTGTCAGCTAGAGCGATATCCAAGCACCAGCAAAAAACAGAGTGCCTTCTGGCTCTGTGACTTTGGGAGCATCTTGTACTTTTCTGGAGACATGCCATGGCCAAAAGTTTGTAGAATTTCCATAGAAACCTATTGTAGTGCATGGGCATGTGTGCTTTGTATAACTGGCATCTAAACTGCTTGGAATTGTCCCTAAAAGCTCAGACCACCAACAAAGAAATGAAAAGCTATTGATTTTTCTCAAGTTGGGCCCAGAGGTGCCAAGGCGCTAGGTCTCCCTGATGGTAGCATCACTGCTCAGCCTTCACACATGGACACTTCAAAACAGCCCTGGAAAGATAAAGATAGGAGCCCAGAATCTCAGGAGCCTTGATGTTCACTTAATCCCATGAGGACAATGTTACTTACCCTTACTTACCCTGTGATGTGGCATCAGAGGGAGTGCCCAGAGGGAAACAGACTGGCCACCCCAAATCTTTTCTCTCATAGCTTCATACTATATTCAAACAAGCTTGTAAATACTATATTCAAACTATAGCTTCATACTATATTCAAACAATATATAAAATATAGCTTCATACTATATTCAAACAAGTTTATAAATTAATATCATTTTGTTGAATTTCAATACATTTCAAAGCACAAAGAAATCTTTCCGCTTAATACATCTGACCATCCCCACAACAAGATTTTAAACCCATGTTAGGAATTGCAGTGGGAAGCTCAAGGCTAAGAGATTCAATTCAGAATTTGGATTTTGTTGTCTAAACCACCTGGTCCCTATTTTCTGCATTGCATTATTAGAAGCAACAGAAAACAGAGGAAAAACGACTGGACTTGGGAGCAGAAATCTAGATTTGAGACCTGACCTTTACAGTTATTAAATAAGTGACCCTGAGCCAGTCATTTGATCTTTCTGTGATTTTAGACGTACAAATTGGAGAATTGAACTGGAAATTGATGGTCTTTGGTTCATATAAGCCATGAGTATTATGAATAAATGGATAGCTTACTCACTGTACAAAGGTTAGCAAGCCTTCCTCTTTCTAGCTGAAATTGAAAAGGGTGATATATTGAGAAAGCAGCTATAGAAGTGCTAGGGGCCCTGGAAGCTTCTTCAGCTAGGAAAAACAGAAAAAGAGCTCTTTAAACTCTTGCAAGGATTGCTAGGTATCTGGGTTTGTTTTTCATGGTGGTAATAGTTTTATGACCTAGATGTTTAGAACCTTGCTACTGAAAATGTGCTCATGCATCAGGATCTTCAGGAAGTTTATTAGAAATGCAGATAAACAGGCATCATCTGAAATCAACTGAATCAGAATCTGTATTTTAAAATAATTCCCAGTTGACTCTCATACACACTGAAATTTGAGAAATACTGCATAAGGCTTTGAATAGCCAAAAGTGATAATTTCATAGCTTAGCAACTGTCACGTTCAGTTACATAATAATAAATATAGGCAAAATATTTAAGGTTTGTGAAAATCAAAACTCTACTGAAAATCAATAAAAATGAGAGTTGTACAAATATAGCGTGAACATTTCATTTGGAAAAAGAAAATTAAACAATTTTTCAGACAGCTATATTGGGGGGACTTTTAAATTTTGTCCTATATGACAGAATGTTAACTAAATGTCTTTTGGAAAATAGCTAGACATTTAAAGAACTTTAAATTTCATGATACAGGAGTGACAAATATATAGTTAATAGGTCTATTTTAACAACTATTTTATCAATATGTGACAAATTGGAAAAATTATTTCCACCATCAACATTATTACCTCCATATGCTTTTTAAAATGTTTCTGGGGTTTTATCATTAATAGACTTAATTTTTAGAGCAGTTTTAGGTTTACCCAAAAATCAAGCAGAAAGTACAGAGTCCCATATATCCCTCCTCCTACACAATTTCTCTTATTAACATATCTCATTGCTGTGATACATTCGTTATAATTGATGAACCAATACTGTTACCTTATTACTAAAGTCCATAGTTTA